>NC_089837.1:520605993-520808436 GCF_035609145.1 Eleutherodactylus coqui | reverse complement strand
TCTGAGAAGTCCACAACCAGATCCCCCTAACCACAACCCCCTAACACTCACACACTCTTTGTAGATTCATGCTGGCACTGAAACATTTTAAAAGTCACAATTTTGGCTACTTGTGCCAAAAATGTTGACTTTTATATTCCAGAATACTGGTGCAGCTTGGTTCGCCAATCCCCCCCCCCCCCCATTTGTTTAAACTGTAAGTCTTTACTAAAACCACAGTTTAGTATTGTTGGTTAAAAAAAAAAAAAAAAAATTACTGTATATACTTGAGTATTAGCCGACCCGAGTATAAGCCGAGTCAATAAGTTTTACTACAAAAAACTGGTAAAACATATTGACTCAAGTATATACTAGGTAAAGAAAAAAATGCAATACTTACCTCCCAGCTGGCGTTTGTGTCCCCGGAGCGATGGTCTCCCCGCTGTGTAAGTAAGCACTGTGATTGGATCGAGCGCCAGCCAATCACAGCCATTCAGTGATGTCATCCACTGAATGGCTGTGAATCATTGAGCGCCGGCTGTGATTGGCTGGCGCTTGATCCAATCACAGTGCTTACCTACACAGCGCTGATGGCGGGGGAATTCAAAGCTGAGCAGGGAGATGACAGCAGGGAGAATTCTCAAGCAGCTTGCCGCACCGCCGGGGAGACCCTCGTGCCGGGGACACAGATGCAGCCTGGTAGGTGAGTTTTGCGGGGTTGTTGTTATTTTTTTTTTACCTCACTCGAGTACAAGCCGAGATTTTGCCCCAAAATCTGTCGGAATCTGCGATCCAATGCCATCTCCCTGAATTTGAAGGAAATTAGTATTTCAAAATATTAAAGTTCGTCAATTTGTGGCGCAGAAAGAGTCTGTAATTGCACACAGATGTGCCTCATTGAAAAGGGCGAAAAATGTGTGAGATCCACATGCAAATTTCTGGCAGAGCACGGATCTCAACCTTAGATTATGTGGCAGATCTGAGTCATAACAATCTGCCCTGATTCGGCCACAACAATGCTGTGTGTACATGCCCTTACGCCTCGTGCTCAAGGTCTTGTGTACAGGATCCATTCAGAGGTACACGGAGCGCCGGTGGCTACATACTAAGCAGCTGCAGGCAGGTTGGTGACACCATATGTTGCATACATTATTTATAGGGTATCCATCAGCAAAAACCTTCCTTTACGTTCGTGTGAAATTGAAAGCATATAAAAGCATCTGTGAGGACCCCCCCCCCCCCCCCCCCCCCCCCCATAATTCAGCAGGCACCGTATCAGGGCTCCATACAACTAGGAGGGTATAGGGAGCTGTAAATAATGCACAACAGTGACAAAGTTCACAGTGTTTTTGCTGATGGCTGGAACTCATTTTTGAATATTTTCACAATTAACATAGTTTTTGTTTTTCTCTATAGATAAAGAGTTCTAATTAAAAAGATAAACTGAAGCCCCTCCCACCAGAGTATATTTAGGGTCTGATATAATCTTATCAGGTCATGAAGTAAACGGCCTCATACAAAGCATACAGCATAATCTGAGATTGGCAATGACTCAAACTGACAGCTGACCTATGCAAGACCCACCGAAACTTCACCCTCAAGCAAGATGTAGATCTATGGGACAGCAGGTATGAGGCCCCCCAGCATCACAACACATTACACAGGTCTCTGCTAATATTCTACTATAGATCCGTATTGATTACACTAACAGCATTCCAGCAGCTGACCTTTGTGAATCAGGTAGAAGGTGTGCAATTATATGTGACAACAGAGAAATGTAGAGGAAGAAAGGCACATCCAAAATGATAGGAGGGAGCAGGGATACTGCAGTTATATTCTTGTACAGAGGGGGCAGTATTATAGTAGTTATATTCTTGTACATAGCAGCAGTATTATAGTAGTTATATTCTTGTACATAGGGGCAGTATTATAGTAGTTATATTCTTGTACATAGGGGGCAGTATTATAGTAGTTATATTCTTGTACATAGGGGCAGTATTATAGTAGTTATATTCTTGTACATAGGGGCAGTATTATAGTAGTTATATTCTTGTACATAGGAGGCAGTATTAAAGTAGTTATATTCTTGTACATAGGGGCAGTATTATAGTAGTTATATTCTTGTACATAGGGGAGCAGTATTATAGTAGTTATATTCTTCTACATAGGGGAGCAGTATTATAGTAGTTATATTCTTCTACATAGGGGGCAGTATTATAGTAGTTATATTCTTGTACATAGGGGGCAGTATTATAGTAGTTATATTCCTGCACATAAGAGCAGTATTATAGTTGTTATATTCTTGTACATAGTGGGCAGTATTATAGTAGTTATATTCTTGTACATGGGGGCAGTATTATAGTAGTTATATTCTTGTACATAGGGGGCAGTATTATAGTAGTTATATTCTTGTACATAGGGGGCAGTATTATAGTAGTTATATTCTTGTACATAGGAGGCAGTATTATAGTAGTTATATACTTGTACATAGCAGGCAGTATTATAGTAGTTATATACTTGTACATAGCTGCAGTATTATAGTAGTTATATTCTTGTACATAGGGGCAGTATTATAGTAGTTATATTCTTGTACATAGGGGTCAGTATTATAGTAGTTATATTCTTGTACATAGGGGTCAGTATTATAGTAGTTATATTCTTGTACATAGTGGGCAGTATTATAGTAGTTATATTCTTGTACATGGGGGCAGTATTATAGTAGTTATATTCTTGTACATAGGGGCAGTATTATAGTAGTTATATTCTTGTACATAGGGGGCAGTATTATAGTAGTTATATTCTTGTACATAGGAGCAGTATTATAGTAGTTATATTCTTGTACATAGGAGGCAGTATTATAGTAGTTATATTCTTGTACATAGGAGGGCAGTATTATAGTAGTTATATTCTTGTACATAGGAGGGCAGTATTATAGTAGTTATATTATTGCACATAGGGGCAGTATTATAGTAGCTATATTCTTATACATAGGGGCAGTATTATAGTAGTTATATTCTTGTACATAGGGAGCAGTATTATAGTAGTTATATTCTTGTACATAGGAGGCAGTATTATAGTAGTTATATTCTTGTACATAGGAGGCAGTATTATAGTAGTTATATTCTTGTACATAGGAGGCAGTATTATAGTAGTTATATTCTTGTACATAGGAGGCAGTATTATAGTAGTTATATTCTTGTACATAGGGAGCAGTATTATAGTAGTTATATTCTTGTACATAGGTGACAGTATTATAGTAGCTATATTCTTGTACATAGGGGGCAGTATTATAGTAGTTATATTCTTGTACATAGGGGGCAGTATTATAGTAGTTATATTCTTGTACATAGGGGGCAGTATTATAGTAGTTATTTTATTTATCATAGAGAACAGTACTGTAGTATTTTTATTTTTGTCCATAGGGGGCAGTATTATATCAGTTTTTTTTCTTTAAATGGAAATACTTTATAGTAATTTAGTGGCAGTTTTGTACCACCTGTAGTCAGGCAAAAACTAGTAAACCTCGTCTCTGTATCAGAATCTTGAAATATACAAATGCAATCAAAACAACGGCGCAGCATATTTCATAAATACCTCTGATCCTCACCAGACAGTAATTTGTAATGCAATCTCATTTGCTGTTAAGCCGCTGAATAGTAACCGCTTTGCATTAAGCAGATAAATACATCAGACTGAATGATATGCCCTATGACTAACCATCAGTCTCGCAAATGAACAACACACGCTCCCAAGAACAAACACCGGGGTAAACGTAATTGAACGTCAAGGATCAAGCAACGGTAGAGACACACAGCGTGAGTGCCATACTGCGAGGGCAGTTAATTACAATATGGATATCAATGAACAACGTTTCCTCAAAGGAAGAGAAATTGTATATGTATTGAGTGATTCAACAGAACGGAAAATCTGAAATGATGCAGGTGTGAGATGCGGCTCCATCCTGGCCCAGACACGGTGCGCTCTGGCAGGCAGACATCTCATTTGTGTCTTGGCTCATAGAAAGACTAGAAGAGCGGTTAAATGGGAAGCTAAATGCAGCTGCAATGTAGGTTTATTCACCTTATTATAGAGGTTTATTATGTCTACATCAGGGAAAAATATGTACAAAGTGTATGGCTGTTTCCGTGTAGCTGATAATACTCATCGGGTATTCAATAAAGCCTCAACAAAGGACTTTTTTGGAGGTTACTATCCCTTTAAATATGCAAAACACAATTGCTAAGTTGGAGTTATATTCTTGTACATAGGAGCAGTATTATAGTAGTTATATTCTTGTACATAGGGGGCAGTATTATAGTAGTTATATTCTTGTACATAAGGGGCAGTATTATAGTAGTTATATTCTTGTACATAGGGGGCAGTATTATAGTAGTTATATTCTTGTACATAGGGGGCGCTATTATAGGAGTTATATTCTTGTACATAGGGGGCAGTATTATAGTAGTTATATTCTTGTACATGGGAGGCAGTATTATAGTAGTTATATTCTAGTACAGAGGAGCAGTATTATAGTAGTTATATTCTTGTACATAGGGGGCAGTATTATAGTAGTTATATTCTTGTACATAGGGGGCAGTATTATAGTAGTTATATTCTTATACATAGGGGGCAGTATTATAGTAGTTATATTCTTGTACATAGGGGGCAGTATTATAGTAGTTATATTCTTGTATATGGGGGCAGTATTGTAGTAGTTATATTCTTGTGCATAGGAGGCAGTATTATAGTAGTTATATTCTTGTACATAGGGAGCAGTATTATAGTAGTTATATTCTTGTACATAGGGAGCAGTATTATAGTAGTTATATTCTTGTACATAGGAGGCAGTATTATAGTAGTTATATTCTTGTACATAGGGGGCAGTATTATAGTAGTTATAGTCTTGTACACAGGGGGCAGTATTATAGTAGTTATATTCTTGTACATAGGGGGCAGTATTATAGTAGTTATATTCAGGTACATAGGGAGAAGTATTATAGTATTTATAGCCTTGTAGATGAGGGTAGTATTACAGTAGTTCTTTTCATATACACAGGGGGCCGCATTATAGTATATAGCACTAATGTAACAAAAGGATTATAAAAATATTTAGTAAAAGCTATTTTTTGTAATATTATACTGTATAATGCAGGACTAATTACTTTGTCTTGTACTATGAAGCTGTAGGTCAGCCAGGACTTCTCGCCTGTTGTGGGGTGTCACATATTTCTGTACTGCATAATAGAGTACAGATAAGTACACAAGGAGCTGACAGGTTTCGCTAAGATGATGAATCCACTGATCCGTCTTCTGTTACTGGGAGGGTGATAATACAGTCAGAAAAGGTCATTAGAGCAGGCAGCATGACTGACAGAGACAGATGGTGCGGGCCTTGCATCGCTGACAGTCTGTGTGGGGTTCCCACTATCACTCAGCCAGGCAATGACTACTTTGTCAAGTTATCTGAATGTTTAACTTTTTGTAAATCACAGCTCAATAACCGCAGACTGGAGGATCGCAGATGAGAAGAGGCGCTCCCAGCTACTCCAGTGCTTAGGCCTGCATATATACAGCAGTTTAGGCCATTTTTATGTAATCTGAGTCTTTATTTACACAAAAATTCACAACTTGAAAAAAGTTTTAAAAGTGTGCATGGTTTACCAGGAGGTCACATGACCTAAAATTCCTACGGTCATCCGTATGAGTACAAAGAAAGGCCCCATGCAGCTTCCCAAGGGCAATAAGTGCATATTGAAGCCATTCCAATAAGCCAAAGACTTGTCCAGACAGGCCAAGTGCTTTTAAAGTGATCTTCTGGCTACAGGATGAAACGTTGTACTAATTTAGAAGGGTGGGGTTAAGTGTCTATTACCTAGTGCCTTCCTCTAATCTCATGTAGTCAGTAATCCGCCAGCTCCATGGGCCCCCAGTTCCGATGATCCAAGATAGATTATACGATGGCACACCGTGCATCATTCTATATTACTTGGATTGGCCAGCGCTGCTCACGTGAGCAGCCCCGGCCAATCAGAAATGACCATGCAGGGGCCGATTACTAATGCACAGTATCCATTGAGTAGTCTAAGCTACAGTGCAGCCATATGGGACCAGAAACCAGTGAATTTGCAAGTGTTTTATATAAATGGGGGGGAGGGGGGGGTGGCATTTGGTGTTGTGGGGAGCAGTAGGGAGTCTTATGTAATATCCCCTGGGAAAAGGCTGTGCGAATGATTGATGGACGGTATCTACCTCTACAAAAAGGGATGCAAATCTACTTCAGCCTTTAGAAGTGTGCTGTCTGCACATGCCAGAGTCAGGAGATGAAAAACCCCTTAAAAGAGCAAAATCAAAAAAGAGCTTACTGAGGCCAACTAGGACAAAAGATCTGCAAAGACAGTAATTTACAAGGTCAAGAAAATGGAAGCCCCTGGGAACATATAATGATAAGAGGATAGGGGGGCTGGTAAAGAGAGGGTGAGGATCTTGATAGATGGACTACAGAAGAAACAGACAATATAAAGTTGAGTGGGGACGAAGCCGCCCCCCACCGACCACTGGAATGGATAGGAGTCAGCGGAAAGCTACAAAAACACACAAGTGGCCTGATGTTACCTTGCGGCTTTCCCAAGCCTAAGAGGTGGGGTTAATAATTAACCAGACGAATCAATTACAGAGTGTGAAATTAAGGAACTGATTGAAAGTGGCTGCGAAGAGTAACATCTGCTATAGATGGTGTGCTGTCCGTTTAAGAGGGGGAGGCCGAAAGAGCACATTGTGGCAAAAATATGGGAGATGGAGGGGCTTTGGCTTTACAAAAAATAGATATAATCAGTTTTTATAGTAACACTCAGGGCAAAACCTATTGATGGTTACATCTGTGGCCGACCTTAGGTATGCACAACCCGTGCAGCCAGACATGGCGCCGACCAACGGCTTGCAGGAAGGGCACCACGCAGATCTAGGTAGGCCCCCTTTGGTCCGTCTGGACAGATGTTCTTCCTTCTCTATGTGACAGCATGTTGTAAAGCTACAGGAATCATCGTCCGCCTAGCACTGTCTCCTCTCTATGATGTTCTACGGTGCCGTTGTCAGCCCTTTGGCACCTCCACAACACAATTGCTTGATTCTGCTACCGTATTTATGTTATAAGCTTATTTTTAGTGCGTTATTCATATTACAAACTTAGTTCTGGTATTGTATCTACATACAGAGCTTGGTTCAGGTTGTGTTTATTTTGTGAGCTTGGCTCTGGTGCCTTAAGTACTGAGCTTGGTTCTGGTACAGTATTTATTCACTCAGCTATTCTTGTGGGTGTTGCAGTCCCCTTCTCATTTTTGTACAGAAAGCAGAAAGGAAGGCAGTGGCACTCACTCATACACATTGCAGCTCCAATCATTTCAATGGAGCCGCCACAAACCGTGTTCAAGTACTTGGCCATCTTCAGCAGACCTATTGAAATGCATAGAGCAGCAGTGTGCATGTGTGACCGCCGCTGCCTGTGTTGCAGCATGCTCTGGGATTCCAGTTCTCATAATCAGAGAGGGTTCCAGTGAGTAGTCCCCACCTATCAATACATTATGCCCTATCCTGTGGATAGGCAATAACTGGTTTTCGGGCAACAACCCCTTTAAGGCAGCTGGGTGGTTACTTGCCAATATTGCACTACTTCCCACTAATCAACCACTTCGACGCATCATTGTAGGTCATAACTGGGTTGTTCCCGGCCCTTTAAGCGCATCAAGCAGTTCTTCCTACGAGTAGCAATGGTCCATCACACAAGCACCTCATGTTGTAGGAGGCCTAGAGGTTTAGCTATAAGGGGTGCAGAGGTAGTAGCAACACCTGAACCCTGGTGCATGAGAGGCCTAAATATTCCTTCGCGACATAAGACAACGCTATTATAAAATGGCACGTTGTAGGTGGGGGGTTCGTTACAGATTTTGAGTGGAGGCCAAGCAGCTTCCAGTTACAACTTTATTGGTGCAGCTGAGCCGATAGGCCCACCGTACCAGGTCACCTTATAATTTAAAGGGATTGTCCAAGTATAAATTTTTTATTCTTTTTTTTTAAATGGCCATGCATGTTATAAAACAACAGAATGGGTACTTGTCTCTCTTCTCTCCCTGGGAAGCAGCAGAGCGACTCCGGTGAAGATCTAGCCATCAGCGTAGGCTGGAAGTTAGGTGACTATTACAGCCAATCAGCAAGCTTCAGTGTCCCATTTCAAACTCCTGATCTCATTGCGCCGAGGATGTTGAGTGCTCATGCTAGGAGAACGGGAAGTGATGCTGTTGCCTCTGATTGGCTGCAGTGGTCACCCGATTTCCAACCTGGGCTGCCACTCCGCTACTTCCTGGAGGGAGAAGGGAGAAGAGAGAAGAGTACCTATTTTGATATTTTATAGCATGTCAGGCCATTTAAAATGTAATTGTTCTGAGTAAGAGAAACCAAGTGATGCTGTAGATGTGATACCATTTAATGGATAAAAGAGGCCTGATGAAGAACCCTGCTTAGGTTCGAAGGCTCGCTAGAACGTCATGTATTTTTGTTATCCACTAAAAAGTATCATATCTACAAGATGACTTGGTTTCTCTTACTGAGAACAATCAAATTTTGCTCTACCGGCGACGCCGTACCAAATTTTCATTTAGACATTAAAAAAAAAATTAAAAATTAAAAAAGTATATACTCTGACAATCCCTTTATAACAGCAGATCTCAATTAATTAGATTGCAGCTAATTTGCATTGTTGCTTTGTCTCCCTCAGTGGTCATAAGTCGTACTGCGAATAATTAACTAAACCACATAGAAAATAGCCCCCCCCCCCATCCCTACATATAATCTGCTAAATAACTTTGCAGCAAAACAGCAAATTGCATCGCAATTACCCTGTCTGGGATGTTTATTCACATGGTAGATGACCTAGTCTGTGAGAAAGGACAAGACATCAAAGCCTAAACCGACTGATTACACGGGTAATGAAGGGCTCAGATATAATGGCACATACATGATGGCTCAATGGTTAAAAATGCTCCATAATAGCAAAAGGTCATGGGGTTTGAATGTGACCGGGGCAACATCTGCATGAAGTTTACATATTCTCTCCTACTGCAAAAATATAGATTATGTATCTGGGGACGAAGCTCAAAAGCGTAGCTATAGTGGGTGAAGAGGTAGCGGTCATCCAGTCTGCTACGTAAAGAGGACCGGTCATGGCCTCGGGTTGGCTGACCCATTGGACATAAGATAAATGGTCAGCAGACCCTGATGATATCTGGGGGATTCCCAAGGAACCCCTTCTGAAATCTCACCTGCATAGCCCCTTGCCTGAAGTCTACTGGGGTTGTGCTGTATGGGGTGGTGGTGTTCACATTGCTTCATACTGTGATTGTTACCACAGAACATGTATAGGATACTGTGTCCTTAGGACGGAGTGGGATCAGGAGGAGTAAGGTTTTATTTTGGGTTTTTTTTCGGGGGGGCGCAAAGGAGCAGGAAGTGGAAGAGTGGAGTGTAACTGGTCAGAGTTTCCCCCAGAGCAATGCTGTGCATTGACTACATGCTGGATTCTGCGTTTTGCCACCAAGAGAGGAGGTCAAGCACTATTCTATGTAACCAGCTGAAATGGATAAGCAATACTACAGCTACCAACTCCTCTGGTCCCATCCCTACCGGCGTGGTCCGGGTGCAGCAAGTTTGTCTTCCGTGTTGTTAAGAATTAATCCGGTAATTGCAATAAAATGGTTTAGCTCTTTGCAATATGGCTTCATGACCTGTGTACTAACCATTTCCCTGGAGACTTCAATGCACCCCTTGCAATAGAGTCAAGGGCGTAGCTAAAGGTTCATAGGCCTGGGTGCAAAAGTCTATCTTGGGGCCCCCCAACTTCTCTTAACCCCTTAACGCAGAGGCATAATTTGAAGCTCCTGGGCCCCAATGAAAAACTTGTAACAGGCCCCCAACTATAATGCTTTATTCATAGTACTGGGCTCTCTATATGGGCTCCTGAGACTCCTGGGCCCGGGTACAACCGCATCCCCTATAGTTATGCCAGCGAGTGGAGTCCTCTCCCTAGGTCTCCGATGTACCCAGTGTTGCCCGGTCCCGGGCCTGACCTTTACATGGCAGAATTACCTGTCAAAGATGAAAGGACCACGCCAGGCCTTTCATCCAAGCAAGGGGCAGTTCATCTAACCTGGTTCAGTGAACCTGTGATCACAGAGCCACCTGCCACTGGATCCACTAGAGTGCTAGCATAGTCGGAGCAGATCCTGATCTCTTTTCACCTCCGTATGTATGTAAAACAAAAATATTCAACCTCTCAAGGTCAGATCATTCAAGTACCAAGAATATATCTATATCGTATATATCTAACTTGATCTTCTGGGGCTCAAATCTTGTCTTCCAATCTCGTGTCTCAAACAACAAGCCTGTGGGAATGCATCATCTACCATTTATACTACTGGATTCCTTTTAAAGAGGACCGGTCCTGTCCTCACGTCAGCGGGGTCAGTTGCATAGCTTTGCAGCCACAGTCTTGCCGACTTTATAGCCGTTTTTCTTTTCTTCCTATTCAACCCCAGTTTTAAGTCCTAGTAGAACAGATTCAAGGCACCAAGGCAGAATCTACAATTCCTGCAGTTTGTATTCAAATGAGACTCAATACAGGGCAATGTAGAGGAGAGCAGAAAGAAGTGAAAACCGTCCATAGCGCCAGTCAGCCACAATGATAAAAAGAAAACTGGAGCTCAGGGGTAGAAATCCTATACCCAACATATATTAAAAGGCTCAAAATTAACTTTTTGGGCTAAGGGGTAGTGACCCCATCACCTACTTGCTTCCAAGTTCTCTAGTCACAAGTCAAACCTTGTATATCGATTATCTGGAGCAAATGATTCCAGCCTCTACAAGTGGGTATTAATGGGTTTATTGGCCACAAAGAGTTCAAATCTGATGTATTTCAGAGGTGTCATATAGCCTTCTCTCACAAGCACTGTCCTCTTTGTGGCCAATAATCCAATTAATACAAACTTGTGGAGGCCGGGATCCTTGTCTTCAGATAATCGATACACAGAGTTCTGACTTGTGGCAAGAGAATCTGAAAGGGCGTAGGTAATGGGGTCACCATCCCATAAGCACAAGTAAATAAAGTTTGACCCTTTTTATTACTCTTTTAATACTGGATTTCTACCCGAGCGTTGGTTTTCTTTTCTCCTAGACCATTTTGGTTTACCGTTTACCAAGATCGGTGTGGTTCTTGGTCTACCGGCGCTCTCCCTGTGAATGTCATTTGGAGTAGGGTGCTTTTCATTCCCTGTGAATAAAGTGAAGACTTCCGAGGACCCATAGGTGTAAGAGTGAACCCCAAGTGGGTTCTGTCCGCACACGTGGCGAGTCCCATCTCATCTTCATTCATTATTCTTTCCACCTCATTTAGGACATTGTCTCTAAAGACTTATTATTTGAGAAAAGAGGGCGGTAGACCAGATTTCAGCCCCAAAAGTTTTAGTTCAATATGCTGTATGAGATCTAGATGTATTCTTGGTGAACAGAGAATGACAGGTGGAATAGTTTTATTATGGAGGTGGGATGAGACGAGGGTCTGTTGCAGCTACTCTCATGCAAGCACAGTAGACCTCAGCCAAGGGGCTATTCGCAGAGATCCTTGAGGACCCCTCTGATATCATCAGGGTCTACTAACAAATTACCTTCTATCCGATGGGAGCTGCAAACGCAAATTGTACCCTATTTAGGAGCATCAGAGCTTTCACTCAGCAAAGTCAATTACCCCAAAGATTTGAGTAATTAAATTTTAATTTGTGCGTCTATATATTAGTACCACGGGGTTGTTCACATTTGGGGATTCTTATTAATTAGGTAAACGAGGTCAGACAATATTAGCGAGGGAACTATGGAAGCGATAACAGGCCTGAGTGGTATTTTCATGGCTGGGAGACGGGCGATGAGCTTCCGCCACGCAGCACTGGCCTACGGGTAATGATTTGTGTTCTCAAATGAGGCTTAGAAACATTTCTGCAAAAGCTCAGTAATCAGATGGAAGATACTACAGTACTGTGCGGCCGCCACCGCTTCTAGTCTATTTGATTGGGAATCTTCACGATTCAGCTAATTGAGTAGAACTGAATACCAGAACGGAGAAAACAGCAGATGAACTTGATCTACCCTCAAATAGACTGAATTTGTTGCCAAACTCAACGCCTCGATCTACAGTCAGTGCAAGCAATTAGAGCTATAATAAAGCATGAATGGGAGGTTTCTTTTTCATAGGAGGGTTTACAAAAACAAGAGTGGCATCAGAGCAAAAAAAAACACCCACGCCGCCAGCCGGTGCCCATTCTTTCCACTACCCCAATTCTACACTTCTTGATATTGCCACCTTCTTCCAAGAGGAGAAGACTTAAATATATTCACCACAGCTGGTTTAAGGGGGCTTATCGAACTAGGTGTACTCCTCTACATTGACCCAAGACCACCAACAACAGGGCTATCTCCTGATTCAAGCCATGTACTAATCATTAACAAACTACGGAAAGGAGACACTACTCTAACCATCCATAACCAAAAAGGACCCATCAACAGACCCGGCTACTACAGTAAACAAAGCAAAAGCCCAATAGAGGGCAATATATGCCTTGAGTATTTGTGCCATCTCCCAGGCTGCCAATCACTTTCTATTGGAGTAACACAGCCAGATGATCCAAAAATAATGCTCCTAGGAACATTTGTTTGCCCGAACATCAGGTAGTGTGAAGGTACCGCTAATCACCCAAAGAATGAACAAACATGGGGCGATTGCATCTTTCTGCAGCACAATAAAAAAAACATTGTTAGTGGCACATCACTCCATGTAAAAAGACCTTAAGTGGGTCACTGGGATCTACCATTACAGGTATGCGACCAGAAAACAGAAGTCCTGTCTATGGCCGAGCACCTAATAGATGGACTGCTCAGGTAGAGCCACTTTCCTACTGGGGTCTGAGCGGCATTGGATTATAGATTTCGCCCATACTATTAAAAGGTGTTGTCTGGCCTTTTACGGTTGAGGAGCCATCTTCAGGGTAGGTCATCAATAGTGGATTGACAGGGATCCGCTGCTCAGGATTCCCATTGATCAGCTGATCCCCAAGCTAGCGCTCAGTGCAGACAGCAGTTAGCGCTGTAAACACTGCAGCAGCCCAGTTTGATTCTAGCGGCACACTCCCATTGAACTCAATGGAAGCTGCACCTACAGTACGAAACCGAGCCACCTCAACACGCATAGTGTTATCTGCTTTCAGAGCTGTCCACACAGAGCGGGCTTAGGGATCAGATGATCGGTGGGTATCCTGAGTGGCAGACCCCTGGCGATCGACTACTGAAGTCCTGTCCCGAGGATAGGTAAGCAACAGTAAGAGGCCAGACAATCACTTTACAACATGGCTCACCTTCTCATCATCTACAGTCCAGACAGATTCGATGTGAAGAATGGCGCTGCATGCAGAGTTATTTTCTGGTCAAAATGATGGACACCACGACAGAACCCAATAAACCCTAACGAGGTCCATTGCGCAATCTGGAAAGATTTAGTTGCTTGCATTGCAAACAAGTGTAGACAGAGCATAAGGCCGGCTGTCCACAGGCGATGCGGTATCCCACGTCGAAGCTCCGCCGCGGGAGTTGCCGCCCCGGGAGCAGGAGCGGCAGCCGAATCTCCACCGTTCAGCCCTATCTAATAGGCTAACCACGGAGAATCGGGGCAATTCACAGCAAGCTGCGAATTGCCCACCGCGAGCGGAGAATCGCAATGGTTCGCTCGTGGACAGGTGCCGGCGCTTCCCATAGCAATGCTATGGGAAGCGTTGGCCAGCGTGATTCGCCGGCGAATAAACTGCCGTGGACGGGGGGGGGCCTTAGATAGACTCCCTCTGTAATGCATACCAAACTAATGGATTGACTTCTACCCCTTGAACCACTATGCCAAATGTTGACAACCAAAATGGCTGCCATGATTGCATATGTCCATGACGCAACAGAAATAATTCTTCCGTTTGATATAATATCCTTTAGAGCTAGGCCAAAGGTTCAATGTGAACCTGACGGCATACTTGACACAAAAGTCCTCGCACCGTATTGTATTTCATTGTCCGCAGTTGTCAGGCGATAAATAACTCGCAATGATGTGGCGATCCGTTACCTGAGCCGCGCCGCGGAGCGCTGGAGGTCACAAGCTCTCAAACATCTTGTGCTTAGAGGGTCTATATGGTATTTTGGGATGCAAACTAAGCCCTACAATGCTTCAGATGTGAAACGTTCTGTGATTTACGGCTCCAATAAAACAGGATTAAGAACGTAGTGATGTAAATTCTAAGGATAGGGGGGGGGGGGGGGGTACAGAGGTTTTTGTGCGAATGACTGTGACAGCGATCCAGGCGAACACTAGTTTTCCCGAACAATCAACTATGAAACCTAAGACTCCCCTCAGGCTACACTTAGCCCTCTACAAGGGCTCTTAAGCCTGTCATCCATCAAGCTGACACTTCTCATGGCGGGCCGTAAGCAGCCCATGTCTTACCGACCCAAGGTACAAGCTTCTCGGGGCTCAGCAAATTCTTGGCAGGATTAAACGGGCAACAAGTGTGCTTCAAAAATAAGATGACCTTTAATATGTTCTGTAGAGCTTATATGTAACATAAGTGTCAAACAGCGCCGCGCACCAGAGCCGCAGGGTATGGACGGTCTACACATCCGACATTTAGGGCTATACATTGTATACATCAAGCAGAGCTGTTCCTTAGGGGAATGTATTGGGTTTACTTTTCTTTACCAATTAAAACCAGATAGTGAAACATTTCTAATTTTTTTCTAATCTATTTTCGTTTTCGGACTACGGATTTTTTTACAATTCTAGTCGATGGAAGCCATTTTGCTTAACCCTTTGCAATCCAATTTTGGATTCAGGGTTTCCTAGGGGGCTTTCTCTTTCTGCCATTATACAATGGCGCCATCTGCTGGCTAGAGCCAGTACTTGGGTATGTGACATGCTGGAGAGGCCCTCAATAGCAGAGCGGCCAGTAATATACAGTAAGAATACCCTGCCGGATGTCTTCTGACATCGGAGCTGTACAGCCTTCAATCAGAATGTCTTCAGACGTCAGACAGTGGATTGGAAAGGGTTAAAGTTGCTGTCAGTATTTAGAGATATTCCTTACTGCAGACTGATCGTCCATAGATACAATGGACAAGAGCTGACTCATTGACTTCTATGGAAGAGTGTCTGTGATGACAACAGACCTCAAGAACAAGAAGTCTTAGCCTATTATTAGGCTTTGTGGCCTGAGTAAAAAAAGTAAAAACTGCAAGATTTCTTTTTTTTTTTTTTTTTTTTACATAGATCGGATCATTGAAAATTTAAAAAAGTAAATGAAAATAATTCACCAAAAAGTCTTAAAATATGTTTAACAAAAAGTTGATATAAACAAAAAAAAAAAAAGTCATTCCCTCATGCCACGTTGCCTTTAAAACGGTGAGGTTTTCAAGAGTTCTTCCGTTTCACCACATTAAGGTTATGCATTACATAACAAAAACTTGTATTCATTGCCAATATAACAATTCCTCACAGTTTTCAAGATCTTTGCTAGAAGACTCCTTTAACATTGATGATTTATTTGTACGATGGTAATAAATGTGTGACCCCTTCAAGAGCCTCAGTAATCAGGACGCTCACTGGGGAAGTCAACCTCTTCGTTGTAGTATCAACACTGACACTTTCAATCAGGCCTCTTTCACAGGGGCGACAGCGATTTTATCACGGGAAAAGGTGCAGCAATATCGCAGCTGTGTTCTGCGCGATATCGCTGCATTTTTTGCGTCGATATCATGATTTTGTGGCGCGACTTTGTTGTATTTTTTGAAAATATTTAATTTTTGGGGAGGGGGGGGGGCTTGACATCTAAGCCCTACCCTGAAAATTAGCCCTACCTACATTAAAAAATAAGCAATACATTACCTAACAGGTGCTGTCCGCTTTGCCACACTTCTACTCCGGCAGCTCTTGTTTGTAGTTTTCAGCCACCACTTCCTGTTCAGGGGGTTCATAAATCCCGCTTCCAGGAAGCGTTGGCTCTGATTGGCTGAGCTGCGGTGCTCGAGAACCAATCACTGCAGCGCTCAATGAACAAATCAAAGCCATTCAACTATGGGACCCCCACTTATTTAGAAAATGGGGGCCAGGTGAACCCCATTCATTGCATTCTTCCTCAAAGTCTATGGAACTTAAACAAGGAGCAGACTACCGATTCTATAATCTTCAATACACCACAACCTCTCGATTGAATTGCATGGGAAATGTGGAGACTCTGTTAAACCCTTATTTTCCGATTACGAACTCCCATTCTCCCGGTAGGTTTAAGCACCGATTCTGTAGATATGCCATACATGCATAAAGCGGTTATACAAGGAGGAGAAAAAACCCCATCCAGCTTGTTCCAGCTGTTCAGACATCAAGTTACCACTTCTCTGGTGGCATCATTTGAGGTGGCCGGCTGTTTGGGTCATTTCCATAACTTAGCCAGTCTCCCCCTCCATCTCATCCAATGTAGGTATAAAGAAGGAGGCTGGCTTAGTTATTGAAATGAGACAAACAGCCGATCCCTTGCAATGACATCACCAATACTAAGAAGGTGGAGGCAGATCTACAGTATGCTACGTGACCCGATGTTGATCCAGAAGAAGTCGAGATGACGACTGAAATCGGTTTGGGTAATTATTTCTCCTACCCATTTAAGATGTCAATATAATTTAAAAAAAAAACATGTTTACATAAATAAATATTTAGTTGTAAGAATCTATGTGGGCGTTAACATGATAAAGCGATGGGAAAAGTCCGCAACGGTCAATTTGTCAGTTCACAATGCAACATTTAATGGCATCTTATATGAAGATTGGCATTGGCGTAGTTAGGATACCATCTTTATCCCCGTCATGACAGGACATAAGAAACAATTACACCCTGAAAGGTTATTCATAATTTTTAAATGAGTTAATTAGTTAACATGGCCAGTTCTCCTTATTGTGCTAATTAATAATTGATTATGCAATAAATTAAACACTATTTTTCATCAAAATCTAATTAAATATCCTTTTCCCTCTTGTTGATTAGATCAGCCAGACTCTTTGTTAAATATGTTTGTGCAGAGCTGAACAGATTAATTTGAATTTTAATAATTCATGGCTCCTTTAGAAATGAGTAATTATGGGTGGTAATTACAGTAGTTAAACTTGACCAGAATGCGGAGCTATCATGATAGATGATATAATAACTTCATTATTTTGCTGATCGATACAAATTTAGAGAACAAAAACAAAAAGTCAAAAAAAAGGAAAAAAAATTTGCACTTTACGTAACAGTATTTTTCTTTAAAATAGGTTGTGCCAAGATGGCATCCCTTGTTCGTATGCCCTATAAGGGCAAATGAACGTCAGAACGCAGAGCCAATTCTCGTCCAGTGCCATACATGTAATTACATGTGAATGGCCATCCTGTAATACCACATTTCTCCTGTAGTGGCCACTGCAGGGGACATGCTGTTTGCTGTGGTTACTGGTGAGTGGGACCTGGGATGATCAGCAGATCACTGTGGTCTTCAGATTCTGAAAGAGGTTGAACCATGTTGGCACAACCCTTTTACTCCAACATCCAATAATCCAGAAAATCAGAAAATCTGGCATTGCTTACTGGCAGAGAACTGCAATATCATAACACTTACCAATGAAATAGGCCAGGAGGATTACCAGTGTGACAGAAATAATGATAGCACTTAAAGCAGCACATTTCCAATTGCAATATTTGTACGGCTTCTGCAGGTTAAAGGCAGGTCTGGAAAAAGTGCTTCGAGGAAGTGGCCGGGGTGGTGGGGAATACACAGTGCTGGAGGTCAGTGGATAGCCCGGTGACGTTGTACAAAACAGGGGAGATGTACCTCCAGGTTTAAACAGAAAATGCCTGAGGACAAAGAAGAGCAAAAAGGTGAGCTTGTCAGTAAAATATTGTAATATATTTACAAGGTACAGTAGTGGGGTCTACATCTACGCCTGGGATGATACAGTTGTATTCATTTACGAAGCCTAGTGTTTTCTATAATAAAATACAACACAACCTTCGGGGGTCTACATCATATAATAAAAAAGATGGTTGACCCCACTACAAACCCTAAAAAAATTAGTATTAAGATAGCATGCACCGCTAAGTGAAAACATTATATCAATCTCTGTAACGTCTACTAAACGATTTCAAACAAGAGAAGAAACTTTTTTTTTTTCCAGTGGGGGTCAATGTTATGCTGGAATACAGAATTTTCAGAGTTTCTTTTCTCCCCTCCCCTTTCAATTCAACTGGCTTTATAAATACATGGTGTACTGTACATCTCTCCAAAAGATACAAGAGAAGAATGCATGGTGAGATCATTGAAGTCTTCTAAGTACCTGCCTTGTTGGGTGGAAGGTTCTATATTATAGCATAACCAAGTGCCCATCAAATACATTGTTTAACACTTTTTGAAAACAAAATTAAAGTATTTCGACCAACACCAGAGATTGGAATACAATGCTCTAAACTACACACAGTAGTAAAGGCATTCATTGGGCATAGCCTGGGGTTCAGTTTAGCACCGTGTCAAGAATTCAGTACAACTTTTTAGCTCCTGGCCAATTGTTGTTATTTTTATTGCATCCACTTCTTTTTAAGACGCATGTTTTATATATTAAGGACCTGAATTTGTAACTTGACTAACTAGAGCTCCAGACTGATGTTGATCGAACACCATTCACAGCATGAGATTCGTTCACGTTGAGAATCAATAACAGTGTCGTAAGGCAAAATTGGAAATTCTGAGCGTTCAAACTTCAACCCAAAGACAATTGTTTTATTGTATACCATGACTAGGTCTCCTGGTTTGCGAATCATGGGCTCACAATGAAAGTTTTACCAAAATACTTGGCACTGCTGGGCACTTAAAAAAAATGGGAGGATATTCTGTCAAAACTATGCTCATGTGCAATCACTTTCATCTTATTCAACATCTCATCTGACCCCGAGCTGAAGACATCTGCTCTTGCAAATCCAGTTGGCCGGGTATAGTCTAGTTCCACCACTGACCAAACACTCATGGTCAAAGCAGCTTGCAGAGTTTGGCAATCAAATTAGGGTATTGACAATTTATAGGCCAGGATTCAACCAAAGCGCCGTATAGAAGTTATATATTCTCTAAAGGAGTGTAGACATTGATGGCGCAGAGGTTGTAATTGTACTCTGGACCAAATACTTAAACGCCACACTCTTTAAAAGGCTTCTCAATTGTATACTAGAGTCCACTACAGGATAAGGATTACCCTGGTGGTTCCTCCATCAGGTTTCTGGATTCATATTTGCCATGCAAATGTCCTCAGCAGTGCCAGTGCTTGGTAATTATAGCCAGCAGTGTCGGGTAAGTGCAGTTGGTTGAGTGAGTGATTTCATGCAAAAATGGCACACAATTAATAGGATGTGTCACATACCCATCATTGTAAGCACCGTCATGTCGGGAGGTGGGGAGGATGTCCATCTCAATGAGGTTGTCCTGCAATGTCTCTAGGTATGTCTGCTTTGCTATATTTCTACACACAGATGGAAACATGAATGAAGGTCGTGAGTCATGCATCAATGAAGTGATCTCCTAAAACGTACCCACCAGCAAAACCATCATCAAAATATGCAATTCTAAAAGATAAGCATAAACTTTGCAATTCACTTTAATGAGAAGATAGAAAAAGGCATAAAATAGGTAATTTTTAGATTTTTTTCCCACCAGTAAATGTTAAATCTTGCTATATTTTTAAAAAAAATGTGATAAATAAGCTTCATCCAAAAGGAACTTTAATAAAAATCCAAAAAAGTGTATTTATTTATTTATGGAGGGGGGTGGCTTCGGGAACCCATGCATTAATTCTGTGGCATGGACAAACATTTGTGGTGGTCTGGCCTACCAGTTCATTGGGCATACATGAAATATTGAAAGATGCAAAAGCAATCATTTTGAAATCCCAATGTGAATTTTTTCCTGTGATGTCACCAATTCATTATTTGTAGAGTTCTGCACCGTCAAACCAAGAATTTAAAGAACTTAGGTCAAATCTAAATTTTAAAGAATTTGAGTTAACACTTTTACTGTAAATCACTTAACCGAATAGCAATAAAAGATCAACCCTTGTGTGTCTAGAGCCATGGGACCTAAGGTCATTGCCATGATGTGCTTTACTCCTGACCTAGACCTGCCTGGATCAATTTTCATGTAGTTAAAGGTTCCTGGTTCAGAGGTCGTTCACATGGATTGGAGACTTCAGTTGTTTTTAAGGGTTTTCTAAAGTCAAAAATTTACCAAACTTTTTTATAAAATATATATTTTGATGATCATTCTACTTTTAGTGCTTTTGTGCATGAACTTAAAATGGCATGTGTTATACCACTGATGAAGGGGGAAAAATACACAAATCTATTGAAAAAAAATGCAAAAATTTTTGGAAAAAAAATGCAAAAATTGAATCTTTGTAAAATATTACATCATGCAAGAAAAAAAAAATCAAAAATGTATGAATGCAAACACACAGTTTCACATTCCTGTGATGTCACTAAGGGAGGACACGACTCAGATCATTTAAATTATGTCAAAATCCTATTGCAAACATTTGAAGAAAAACCCCGCTATATGGTTCACAATCTGCAATTGTTTGTTTTGGGTTCCTACTTTCTAACTAGAAGACAGCCGAGGATAATATAATAATAATGTACACCTAATTCCTCGAAAGTGCAATGATCGTAATAGAGGGCCAAAGGTGAAATGAGGGGTGCTGGGAGAGGCACGAACCCATGGGAGCTTGACAAAAAAAAAAAAAATTTTTAGAACCTTCAAAACTGAACACAAAGTGTAGCGGATTTCTGTCTCTCCTGTTTTTAGGAATACAGTACAGAGTTACACGGTGACAAGGGATTACAATAGAAGCATAAATTATTATGGAATCTGGAGATTCAGCACAGACATCAGGCAAAAATAAACATTTTAATTGAATAAATTTAACTAATTGTTAAAAAAAAATCCTGCAACAGATTGTTCTGGAAATAAAATTAAATTACATAAATTTATGGCGAATAATGCAAACATTTTTAACAGAAAACAATACTAAAAGGTTTGTGCCCTCCATCCATTCTCTTATGGCCCTGACTGCAGCAATGTATTGGGTCAACACCACAGTTGTGATTAAGCGCCAACATACGGTGGGGTAATACTAGGTCTGATCATTTACAGTACTTTGAAACGCTCTGACTGCCATTTCGGGAATAAATCAACCCTGGGGGGCACTTTTGTAGATAATTGTATAATTAATTAGCAAAAAATAAAAAAATTTAAAAAAAAGCAAAAAGAAAGCAGAGAAAAATAAAGACAAAAACAGAATCAAAATTAAAAATCAAAAAGCAGAAAACAAAAACATTAGGAAACTCTTTGGCAAAGAAATATTTCTTTCTGGTTCTCCTTTAAGAAGAGCGTGATATTAAGTGCCAGGGAGTAATTTGATTTAACAACACGTAATTCAAGTCTGAACTGTACTTGTTGGTGGAATTTATATTCTGCGCGCCGCGTGTATCATGTAGCGGCCCCGTCTTCGAGTCAGTTTACCAGCCTCATTGATTGGTTTCACCTACTGCTCTCAAGCAGTTCCTGCCGCAGACAGTCTCCAGCACGACTGCTCCTTTCATTATATAGAGAGAGGCTCTAATTCATGTTAATAACACTTCACAGGTCCCTAACACTTTCCGCTGACTTTTTTGCCTTTGTGTCTTGTGTTGTTTACAGGTCACTTTGGCGTTGAGTGAAGTGCTTTTCAGATGTAATGTAAAAACACAGATCAATCGCCGTCACACTGAAATGTTTAACTCCTCTAAGTAACTGGGTGAACCGTGAGATCTTCACAGGGCCGAGTCCTGCGTTGGGTTGATAAGACAACGTTTTCCTTCGACCAGTGAAAGACTGTTGGTTGATTTGCAAGACATAAAATAAGCAAATTCTAGGGGAAAAAAAAAACTTTAAGCAATGTCCATATTTTGGGAGAAATACATTGATGCTCTTCTCTCTGAACATTTTATGACTTGGTAAGGAATTTTTTGTATAGGAGCCAGACTTCACAATGGATACAGAAAGCAAAAACAGGTATGTAACTTGGAGTTTGATTGTACTGTATTAGGCAGAAGATTGTTGATTCTCATTTCGAAGAATCAAATTTTGCCTAAAAAAAATATATATAAAAATCGAAATAAAAAAAAAAAAACTAAAAATTTGTCCCTAAATTGGATCCTTGTCTATAGATTCCAAGTAAAAGTCCATAAGAGGATCATCACTCATAATATAGATTTCATTTTGTACTATATGGAATAAATACCCCCATCCATACTAAATAATATATTGAAAGATATAGAGAAAAACATGGACTCTACCCATTCTGGCAAAGTCCAAGCAGCGCCTGTGTCAGAACACACCCCATTGACCTTAAAGGGGCTATAAAATAATTTCATAATTATCACCTAGGTGATAAAAGTCAAGTTGGTGGGGGTTTCATCCCCGCTGATCCCAAAAATGGGGCTTAGATTCGCCCATTTCTGTCAGCCCTACTAAAATTAATAAAGCAGTGCAAAGTTTGCATGACCGCCACCCGATTCAATCTTAGCATTACTGTGCTTGGGTGTAGCGAACCTGTAGTAACAAGAAGGGGATACAAGACACCCTATTCTAGGGGATCGGTGGGGTCTCAGTGGGTAACCCCCCCCCCCCCCCACCAATTAGACCTTCATCACCTAACCTATGGATAGGTGATAAAAATCAATTATGGGACAACCCCTTTAAAGGAGAATGTTAACATCCAGTTGTCAATTTATTCATACATTTCCAGGCATTCTAAGTAATTGTGCTCCAGGATGGTAATTTCATGGGGAATACTACTTATCAAAAGGGCTGAAAGCGCAAATATGCAGAAATGATTCTAAAAATTTAGGCATATACCCTGGTTGACTGCTGATAGAAAGGGACATTAAAACACCCCTCCTTCCTCCAAGATGAGGACTTAACCGAAACACAAAATACTCAATGCCCAAGACAACCCTGAGCATCATGATGCAACTCATCTGCAATTCAAGATGTGAACTCTTCTCTCTTAAGTTTAAATGGAAATATCTCTGGTCTCTTACCGGGGGTAACTGCCAAAAAGAAGTATAGACATACCTCGAAGCTACAGCAGCATAAATAGCTTGAGTGGAGTCCATTTTTTTGCTGGATGAAAATTTGTATGCCAAACTCCAAACAGTAACTTAACTTTGTATCTAATCCTCGACCCAAACACACTTGGCAGCATGTAAACCCCCATGGACAGAAAATCAAAAAGTTGCTATAGATTTAAAGCACCCAATAACGATCGTCCCAACATAATGTACCATATATTTCTGCTTATATTTAAGTGAAAGATACCTCCTCCCCTACTCGGGGCAATTAACCCTTCCAGGTTTAAAGGGATGAATGGTCAAGCCATAAACAAAAACATACAACATTGCAATCTCTCTCCATAAATGAATTGGTCATGTCTCTAGAATTAATGATCTCCAGTTCTGACCTGTAGACATTAGCCTCATAATATATGTGCTCGGCATAATTGCCTAATTAAACAAAATGAGGCCAACCACTCTTTTTTTGATTAATGTGTTACACGAAATGTCAGCTTTAGTTAGTGGTCACCAAGAAACTATGCGTGTAATCTGCAATGTGATTCGCCTGTTAATTTCTACATTGTGAAGGAGAAGATGGCGATCCTGAGATGGAGGTCACCTGAATTTTTTTTTTTTTTTTAATGTTCATGGTTGATGATCATGGCAAGACAAGATGAGGTTCTTGTAGTCCCCCACAAAAAGATAACCCAACCCGGATTTGAAGACTTGTAAACCACCATTGGTACAGAAAGGGCAAAGTTTCTCTCATACGGATACTATATGGAATGTTCTACAGTTTTGAAGGTGACACCTTGCTGCATTTTATCTGGATACTTCAAAGTGACATCTTAAGTATTTTCAGAAACTGCATTACAGTAAATGACGAGAGCTCCAAGACAAGAATGTCCAACTGGGGTCTCCAGGGCTCAATGTGCTGCTCTCATTCCTAATTGCTAACCTCGACCTTCCTTCAACTTTCACATAAAGAGCTGTCAAAAATTTTCAGCTGACATTTCCCTAGCCTTCTAAACAAAGATGGTGTACTAAAACCAAACTAGAAATTTAACTTAGACTTGAGACACTAGGTGGGACCAAGCAGACCATGAAAATCCTTGCAAGAAAAAAAAGTTCTAAGTGACAAGACTTTCCTAGTTATTGCTGAAGATAAAGTCCACCAGTCAGATTTTCATCATCAACTTCTCGAAAAGCTCTCCTCGACTTTGTAGTTTGAGCTTTGTGTGGTTTTCTGCTTCCAGTGGCCAATCTAAACAAGTAGGGTAAAGCAAGGTGGAAAGACAAAGCAAGAAGTAATTTTCAGGCTCTCTCAGACTCCAATAGACAATGCAACCAAACTGGAGTCATGGGATATAGTTGTTTTTTTAACTAGACTGGAGCTTCATCCAAGTACTCCCAATAGCTTACCTCTTGTTGCTACAGATGGCCTTGAAACAGTAACCACAGACTAAATTTAGAGAGAAGTATTGAATCGTATAAGACCCAAAATATCACTGGAGGGCAAGATGACCAGACTCAGACTCACGTATTTTGGCCATGTTATACAAGCAGAGTCGCTAAAAAAAAAAAAAGTATAATACTTGGACAGATCAGTGGCAAAAGATGACCCGGCAGCCAAAGTACACGATGGCTGATACTGTCAAAGCTGATACTGGCATGGATATCACACAACTGAAAGAGGCAGTGTAAAACCAAAAAACATGGAAGAAACTCGCCTGTAGGGTCACTGAGGGTCGTGAACGACTAAACGGCTGACAACAACAACAAATTTAGAGAGCCTTTAGTGACCAAATCAATCCAGACACCGGGCAAGACAAATCTTGTTTGATTGAATAGCGTCAAAAGCAAACCTGGGCAGATGCCACTGCTCACAGCCTTGAGAGCCCAAGTCAATCTGAGGCAACATACTCAAACCTAGGCTGATTTAGCCAATGGGTCCACAATGATCCAACCAAGGCTCCACATACAACAGAGTTGAGACTATCTCTTTATATAGTCATGATTTGACCTACAACAAGTTTTACATTTGGGTGGGATGGAGAGTAGGGGATCTTTATGGTCATCCCCAAGCTTAGTTGGTCTTGAAAGACATATTCTCTTACTAAATGATAAAGTATTGGTGTCTTCTGTTAGGGCTTGTCCAATAAGGTGACTATTAATGGGCCGTGATGAATTTAACACTTGCATAAACCCTTTTCAAGAGCTTTTACCTGTCACATACTTGGTCTGCAAAGAAAACAAAAGCTAACAGTGTTGGTTACTTTTTCACAGCCTTTTACGAGTAATTAGTAGCAAAGTGTTTTTCTCTTAACCTGTCCTCATCCACAAATCAAAACAACTTCAAAATAGGTCAGCAAGTACTGGAAAATACCTGGTCTCCAGGGGGATGTTGCTGTTGAGAAGCCAGTTGTCTTGACCATGGATAGCCTCCTGGGCACTGCCCGGTGGCTCTCCTGATAGTGAATGATCCGTGGGAGCTGGGCTAGGGTTACTACGAGGGGTGAAATTACCCCTATTTAGGGAGTTGATGGAAGCTGCATGGTGGGGGTTTGGCGGGTGAGACAATGGGGGAGGTGGCGTCCTCAGTCTCAAATGGTTCTGCAGACCCAGTGGCTGATCTGGAAAACATAAAATATGCAAAATATGTTAGCTTTGCATTCAATATAAGAGTCATAAAACAATTTTAGTTGCATGCAAGAATAGGGGGACAACTGACATGAAAGCTAACAGAAAAATCCCCAAAACAGCCTGATACACATTTTAAGGCCTTTCCTGAATTTAAGAGGCACATGTATAGAAAAATAATTCCATATTTCTATAAGTGAGAAAAGTGATAAGTAGATAAAAGACTGCCTGCTACTTACAAGAATATAACTACTATAATACTGCTCCCTATGTACAGGAATATAACTACTATAATACTGCCCCCTATGTACAAGAATATAACTACTATAATACTGCCCTTTATGTACAAGAATATAACTACTATAATACTGCCCCCTATGTACAAGAATATAACTACTATAATACTGCCCTCTATGTACAAGAATATAACTACTATAATACTGCCCTTTATGTACAAGAATATAACTACTATAATACTGCCTCCTATGTACAAGAAGAAAACTACTATAATACTGCCCCCTATGTACAAGAATATAACTACTATAATACTGCCCCCCATGTACAAGAATATAACTACTATAATACTGCCCCCCATGTACAAGAATATAACTACTATAATACTGCCCCTATGTACAAGAATATAATTACTATAATACTGCCCCCTATGTACAAGAATATAATTACTATAATACTGCCCCCTATGTACAAGAATATAACTACTATAATACTGCCCTCTATGTACAAGAATATAACTACTATAATATTCCCCCCCTATGTACAAGAAAATTACTACTATAATATCCCCCCCTATGTACAAGAATATAATTATTATAATACTGCCCCCTATGTACAAGAATATAATTACTATAATACTGCCCCCTATGTACAAGAATATAACTACTATAATACTGCCCCCTATGTACAAGAATATAACTACTATAATACTGCCCTCTATGTACAAGAATATAACTACTATAATACTGCCCCCTATGTACAAGAATATAACTACTATAATACTGCCACCTATGTACAAGAATATAACTACTATAATACTGCCCTTTATGTACAAGAATATAACTACTATAATACTGCCTCCTATGTGCAAGAAGAAAACTACTACGATACTGCCCCCTATGTACAAGAATATAACTACTATAATACTGCCCCCTATGTACAAGAATATAACTACTATAATACTGCCACCTATGTACAAGAATATAGCTACTATAATACTGCCCCCTATGTACAAGAATATAACTACTATAATACTGCCCTCTATGTACAAGAATATAACTACTATAATACTGCGCTTTATGTACAAGAATATAACTACTATAATACTGCCTCCTATGTGCAAGAAGAAAACTACTACGATACTGCCCCCTATGTACAAGAATATAACTACTATAATATTCCCCCCCCTATGTACAAGAAAATTACTACTATAATATTCCCCCGCCTATGTACAAGAATATAATTACTATAATACTGCCCCCTATGTACAAGAATATAATTACTATAATACTGCCCCCTATGTACAAGAATATAATTACTATAATACTGCCCCCTATGTACAAGAATATAACTACTATAATACTGCCCCCTACGTACAAGAATATAATTACTATAATACTGCCTCCTATGTACAAGAATATAACTACTATAATACTGCCTCCTATGTACAAGAATATAACTACTATAATACTGCCCCCTATGTACAAGAATATAATTAACTATAATACTGCCCCCTATGTACAAGAATATAATTACTATAATACTGCCCCCTATGTACAAGAATATAACTACTATAATACTGCCCCCTACGTACAAGAATATAATTACTATAATACTGCCCCCTACGTACAAGAATATAATTACTATAATACTGCCCCCTATGTACAAGAATATAATTACTATAATACTGTCCCCTATGTACAAGAATATAACTACTATAATACTGCCCCCTATGTACAAGAATATAACTACTATAATACTGCCCCCTATGTACAAGAATATAATTACTATAATACTGCCCCCTATGTACAAGAATATAATTACTATAATACTGCCCCCTATGTACAAGAATATAATTACTATAATACTGCCCCCTATGTACAAGAATATAATTACTATAATACTGCCCCCTATGTACAAGAATATAACTACTATAATACTGCCCCCTATGTACAAGAATACAACTACTATAATACTCCCCCCCTATGTACAAGAAAATTACTACTATAATATTCCCCCCCTATGTAGGATAGGACTAAGTTGATCACAGTATTAATTAAGGGTTAATACCGCCATTCACACAACCCTGTGTGTGGTCCTGTCAAGGTGTGGCAGCCATAAAAAAATTATTGTATAATAACAGCTAACGCTCTCATTCTTCAGTAATTAAAAGATAAATTCAATTAATGAAGATTATTCCTCAGCCTGCATTACAAGGCATGGCGACTAGAGATGAGCGAGCGTACTCGGAAAAGCACTGCCCGAGTAATGTGCTTTATCCGAGTATCGCTGTGCTCGTCCCTGAAGATTCGGGTGGCGCTGCGGCTGACAGGTGAGTCGCAGCGGGGAGCAGGGGAGAGCGGGCGGGAGAGAAGGAGAGAAAGATCTTACCTCCGTTCCTCCCCGCTCTCCCCTGCAGCTCCCCGCTCCGTGCCGGCACCCGAATCTTCAGACCCGAGCACAGCGATACTCGGATAAAGCAAATTACTCGATCGAGTAGTGCTTTTCCGAGTACGCTCGCTTATCTCTAATGGCGACTGAAAAAAACCCAAAACATAGTTTGAGGCTATGGATCAGTACGAGGCTGGCCACATGGCAAGTTGTGGGCATGCAGGTTGGCTGTCAAAATTCTGCTGTTGTCCTGGGCAACAGACTACACTTCAATTGGACATACAAACTGAGTCGTAATACCAGAAACAACCCACAGACAAGGATGAAGCCATTAAAAAAATAAATGAACTACATCATGCCAGAAGATCGTTCAAGTTGAAGCTCCTGGGCAATTATTGACAAGGATTACAGGGGGGTCTTGAACCCCACATCCCCCAAAAGGGTACAAACAGCATAACCAAGGTCTTCAGTGAATAGGTGAAGGTCTGCCATTAAATGTCTATCTTTGGTGCCTTCTGGATCTCATACGTCAGAGAACCGCTGACCATAATAACCATCAGATGTGGTCTCCATTAACTTTCAAGTAGAAACGGCATCAACAAAGATAGACACTGCAATAGTCCAGACGTCGTCTAGATCAAGTTTTCCTTATCCTATATACATGACCGTGCATCTAGGCACCACGATCCGTCCTGTGGTTCTACCAGAACCTGGTATAGCAGGGATAGGATTGGTTAGATCCATTTTCATAGTTCCTGTTGAAGGTAGCCAAAAAGCACCCCTTTCATTTTGAATTAGGATATCCAGATAGGAGACAAATGAGGTAAGCAGTAACTCAAATGTATCGGAATTGGCCAACAAATGATCGATGATTGAAGACAAAGTTTTTCTCTTCGGCTGCTCCATTTTGGTCCAATTGAAGCCTATACTTGAAGTTAGGCAAGGACTGTACAGCCTTGCCATAGAGGGCATTCCGATACCTTCCTTCTGCTTGCTGGGCTTCTGTAAACCCAGTGATTTTCGCCACAGTCCATCGAAACATTTTTGATCATAAGGATATTTACTATGAGGAATCGGGCATCTGTTCACTGTAATCTCTACAGGAATAGAAAAATCTACATGAACAGGTGATAGTAACCAAACAGACTCAATGTAGGTGAGACAATCCTGTGAACAGAGCCACAAAGAGGAGGACTTTATGCAATCCTGGCCAACATGGGTGTTTTGGGGCCATTCCTGTGGAAATTCAGATAAACCGCTTAAAATGACATTCAGTTTCAGGCAAAAATTCTATCCTGGGACAGGAGGCGGGTATAATAAGTAGTTCTCTGCTTTCCTTCCGACTTGTCCGTTTCTGTCCCACTTTTGGCTGTCCAAGTAGGCTGCAACCATTTTCGAACTACCTAAGGCACACTGTGCACTGCTCCCTGATTGGCCAGTGCTAATCATGTGAGCAGCTCTTGCCAATCAGAGAACAGGTATGGTGCATTGGTAGTCTAAGGCTACTGTGGGGATTAGGTAGTCTGAAGTTTGCATTAGCCATCTTAGAAGGATGAAAACAGGACCTGGAACTGGTAGGTCAGAGGGAAGAAGAACAACTGCAAGTAATATATCCCTCTTCTTCCTCCCAGGAAAGAGTTTTGTCTTGAAACCAGAGGGGCGCTTTAACACGCCACATTCGAAATGTTAGCAAGTTTGTAGCAGAGATACAGGGAAATGAAGGAAGAATTGCACGATACAAGGTAATGGTCTATATAATGCACTTACTTAACTAACAAGGGAGTGCGATTAATCGGGTATGAACACTGCCCTATGGTAGAGTCCAGGCAACGATACATTTCTATAGAATTGACACTCTGGAAGCAGAGTAGTGCAAGTAATGGCTCTTTTACTCGGGACGGCCTGTTGGGTGCAGATGCCCGACAGGTAGTCCCAGCAATGACCGTTCCTGTGAGCCAGAGCCGGCCAGAGATCGTGCGATGTGTCGAGTTCTTTGAAGTACGTCACCTGATTCGCTTATAATTTGAAACACCAAAACATAACTGAAGCGTAGGTATTGGGCGAACAAGACCTAATGATGATTTATCTGCCCGTGTAAAAGGGCCGTAAGACGGGTAAACCAAATAAAGTAAAAAATAGCCCGGTATTGGAGGCGCGCCATTAATTGGCCTATTTCTTATAAAACAAACAGCATAATAAATAACAAAAATTTAACAATCTGTCAGTTCCTCCAAACATCCTCCAGTCTACTGAGTAACAGGCCTGGGGTCCACAAGCAGAGGAGAAGTACAAAAAAGGGAAAGAAAATGGGAAAGAGGAGTGACGGCCATGGAATAGATCCAGGAATTCAAGGTTGGGCCACTGCATCAAAGCAGTACAACAGAAAGAAAGGGGGAGGATAACATTTAGGGTACAGCGGGAATCAAACGATAGGTTTGTAGGCGGGCCTGCCGTCACAGGGGAGTTTATCCCAAACTGTACCTAATTTATGGGGGCATTACCGAGGTTTATACAACCATTTTTTATGGAGTAGCATGTTATTTACTGCCGTAATCCATTCAGAAAGCATGGGAGGGCGATTAGCCAGTGACGGGCAACTACCTTCTTAGCGTAATACAGGGTTTCCCTCCATCGCAAATGAGAATATTGGTAACTTGACATTTCTGAGTTTGGCTAGAAAAGGCAGGCTTTAGGGCACATGAGGACCATTAAAAATGTAACGACTGGTTCTCAAAAACCATGGACTTTCGGACATGACCATAAGAGATGGAAAGAGGTACCCAGGCCAAGGTGACAGTCAAGGCATTCATAGGCATCTATATCATTATGATCAGAACAATGGTTGGATTAGTAAATGGAGAGAACAGATCAACAGCCCGAAAATTCATAATAGGGATAACTGGGGACAAAATGTAGACCTGGCCTTCTGATGGCGGATCTCATCAGGAATGGAAGACCACTCAATGTGTATTGGTGAAGCCAGAAAGTCCCCAGATGGAAGACAAGATCCTATTGCTTTAAGAGAGATAAGAGACTATATAACATTACAGGCACTATTTATCCTCCACTGAAATACTATGTATCAAAATTGGCCAAGCCCAACAGTTACAGGGGCAACGAGGCCGATTACCGTTTACTAAAGGAACATTTGGTCAGGTATTAAAAAAAAAACAAAAAAAAAAACAGCGCAACCCCTGTCCATGTGTAGTCTGGTACTGCAAGTGTGCTGGTGTTTTTGAAATAAAGCAGTTTTCTAGTCCTGGGCAATGGGAGCCCCAGAGTTTACTTTTAATTTTTTAACAGGATGACCTCTGGGCAGGTTGCTTAGTTTGGGGTGATCCATAACAGGTTATGTGGCCAATCAGTGTTTTTTTTTGTATGTTTTTATGGCCAGACAAGGAAAGTAAAAAAGAAAAAAAAAAAGTATATTAAAAAAAAAAAAATAGCAAAAACAAAAAATCTACAATTCCAATAAAACCACAAAACCAGCCGTGTTCGCAGCTCCGGAGCCTGACAATGCCGGTAATATGGCTGTGATTCACATTATTATGCCCGCAGCATCTGAATGCACCTGTCATTTTAACTCTCTATTTGCATAGCGGAGCCGCTTCTTTACTCTAACGCAGGCAGAATATTTGCAGAGCTCCTGTCGGGTTGATATTTTATAGATATTCTTCTAGATGACTTCTCTTCCTCAACTGTTCAGTAGTATTTTCTTCAAGCAAGTTCCCATAGAGCACGTCACTCGGCTCCCCCAGACCCCTGAAAGGCAAATCTTTCTACCTGTAATGCAATTGCACTGCATTACAAGGAAAGTGACACGTCTGTCTAGTGATCTGGTGGCTCGGGCTCCTCCTTCCGTATCATTGGGGAACTAAAAAGGGGTGTTGAGAGGCTACTATGTATTCTAATATGACCGGACTAGGAGTGTTACTGGTCTGCAGGAGGGATGGCAACGTGAAATAAAGGACAAGCTCAATACAGCACCTGCAAGTCAACTCAGAGTCACTCTAAGCATGGTGGTTACTCACTGAGACACCTTACACTTTATGGTTCTACAATGGCACAATGCTTAGTTTTTACAAATATTTACAGTGGTTGGCTGAGGTAGCTTTCCCTTTAAATGGCGCTCAAGACTTCACTTTCTATCCACCACACTCCCTTTAGGCTACTTTTGGTCTACTCTGCTGCGCCACAGTCAGTCACTTGGTAATAGTCCTTGCTTATTCCTCAAAGTGGCGGTCCCAGCTGCAGCATTCCGGACTCAGACGGTTTCTAGTGTTCCGTACACAAGAGTGACGCAAGCAGCAGCCAAGTTTCCAAACCCCATAATTGTTCATACCACAGGTGCTGTATGGGCTCAACTGCGCTAGGCACCAAGGGAATTTGCTTTTATTGGCCTGGAGTCTCCCAGCAAGGCTGTCCTGCACCGCCGGAGACTACTAGTGTAAGAGGGGTGAGCGATGTGCCACACTGACTGTAATAGGACGGCTGATCTAAGCTCCGCCTCCTATTAGACAGGCAGCGGAAAGAGCGAGAGAGCGCCATGTGTCAGAAAGTGACAGTACGGTAAGCACTGGGTGGAAGTCCCACCCCATAGAAGAAGCCTGAATGTTCTTGGCATGACAGTCGCCCTATTAAAGCAAATAGTGCTGCGTTACAGAGTGTGGCGCAGCAGAAAGAGGACCGAGAGGCAGCAGCGACAGAAAGCACACGAAATAGAGAGAGGGGCAGGCACAGACTGACTGGAGTTGTGCTGACAGCACTGACATTTGGGAGAAGGCTGGGGAGCACTGACGCATGTGTGACCTGGGAATTGCCGATAGTAGGCCGGTCTGCAGCAGCCTGGAGCACAGGACCCTTCTTCAGCAGTTGCCAAGAGTAGGCTTTCAGACCCTGAACACCACTGTGGTTGGTACGAGCTGCGCCCCCGCTCAATGGAACTGGCTTCAGTAAAAACTGATAGGGACGGGGACCGAGTACTCAGCGGCCCTGCTGTCGCTTACGTAGAGAACAAGGAGATCCGACTGACAGACACTACGGCGTTGCGTGAATTCTTTACTGCTCGACTTGAAATAGTTTGCAGGAGAAACAGAAAATAGTTCTAGAGGTGAAGGAGTGTTACCCTCTAAAAGGCACACTGTGTATTATAATCAGTGATCTCTATTAAATGTGAACAATAATAGGCAGCCAATGAGAGCTGTGCCTGCAATTACGAGCACCGGCCACTACACAAGGGTCGGAGCAGCGGCGGGGTATCCCGACACTGACAGCGAGTGCTGCCTGAAAACTCCTGTTGAAACAAATAAGGGTTAAAACCGTCAAACATAAAACATTTCCATCTTTAAAGCAAATGAGTCCAGAGCCTCGAGAAGGAGAAACGCCTTTCTATAACCTTGCACAAGCTCACATCGGCGTTAGAGGCTCTATTTGGGGCCTCCAGAACGGATCAAACACAAAATCCCAGATGAAATAATGCGGCATCCAGGAAAATGACAGGCGGCATTGCCAGAAGCCCGACGGACCCCATTATAGTCAGCAAGGCCCATCAGCTGACATTCGGGTCCGGTATTTTAGCCGCTAGCCTCCTATGAAGGAGCCAAACGAAAACCATCCCGGAGATGTGAATGCGGTTTTACATATTCACTGAAGTTTTTCCCCAGAAACTCCTTTCCTCGTGGGGGATTATTTTTGGGCAGGGAGCTCTTTAAATAAGTGTTACAAAAGGAGAAGAGAACAATATGACAATGGGGGAGGTAAAGGAAGGGTTAATGAACCGCGCTTATTTGGGTGGAACATATGAGAATCAGTCGAAATCCGAAAAGATGAAAGCAGACATGAAGGGAGAATAAAGCTTTTTTTTTTAAGCTGGTTTGGTGAAAATCTGCTTACGGGATTAATTTAGCAAACGTCTCGCAAATGTGAGACGGCGAGAAATAAAACAAAACCAGCGTTTCAGGCATTTTCTGGAATTTCAGGAGTCATAAAATGGGAGATTCATACTTCATTCATCACACGTTGAGATCACATATGAGGGGCTTCTCCCACCCCCAGGGGGCGATGTTGTAAAGAGCGCGCATCAAAAATCCATCAAGGAAATTGCCAATATTACAATTCCGGAGAATTCCTTTAATTCGGGTTAACAAAAATTTATATTTTTGCAAAAATTTTGCTTAATTTTTTTTTAGCATATTTTCATTCTTTGGGCTTCCAGACTAGACACAATTGGGGTCCCAACTGAACTAAGACGTAGGAGGTCAGGCAAGGACTATCAAGCAGTTTTGGTAAAACAATACATGGACTTCCCTTAAATGTCGGCATCCAATTTGATGATCTGGCACAACATTGCGGAAGGCTAATATATCTATTTTATAGAGGGCAGTGGTTTTGGGGTGATCTTCGACCATTTGCTAATATAATACGTATTAGGTCACCTTAAAGGGGGTTGTCCGGTTACCAATAGCTTTCCTACTCTACAGGTCCAAGCTTCTTAAAATCATAAAAAGAGCAGTACTTGCCCATCCTCTGCATGGAGATCCAGTGCCCATGCCTTGCCATCCTCCCAGTGATTGTTGTGAAGATGTCACAGGAAGTCACCTGATCGCTGCAGCCAATCAGAGACTGCAGTGTTACTGCTCATTCTCAGTCCCAGAACCAAGCTCAGTACATAAATACAGCACCAGAATCAAGCTCTGTGCTTAAATACGGTAGCAGAACTAAGTGATTGTGTTTTGAAGACACAGATGGTCCTATGGCGTTATCTTACAACATCAGAGGGAAGGAGACCCAGCAAGGAGGAGGATGATTCCGGCAGCTTCCACAAGTTTGTTTTCACATGGAGGTAGACAATTATTTGGCCAGGTGGACCTAAGGGAGTGATCGCTCCCACTCTACATCTGCCTGGTGCCCCCCCATAAACCGGTGGCCAGCGTCCTGTGGTCGCATGTAGGCAAGGTTGGCCAGGTCTCTCAGCCAATTAGCAAAACAGTGAGGTTGTGACCCACTACAGCCATTGGCTTCTAAAGTAAAATTAAGCATGGGCGGGGCTGACGCTTAAAGGGACCCTGTCCTCAGTAACACAGCTAGGACATCCACCTCTACTACGTCAATGTTACTCTATGGAAAATAATCCCCAGCTTCAAGTGGCTGATAACTGAGAACAGCAGCCTGTATTCATCTGCAAAATCTATGGGAACACTGCCCCTTTAAAAGCGTCTGAACGTACCCGTGGCCAATGTTTCCAGTTGCTCAATTACATATGTGCGACTATGAAGACCATCCGGACCTCGTCACGACACCGCAGAGGATCGCTTGCACCCGAGGGACAGATAAAAGCCATCGGCACGCGCTCGCTAAACACAATATTAATTTAGATTTTCATGGGCTGTAAACTTGATTAATGCAAATAAAAAAAAGAAACCCTCTGCCGCGCTTCAATGACGGCACGTAATATAATGACGCCATAAAAATAATAACAGTATACAGAGTGTACAGCGCTCCATAATCCGCGGCAGGAAATGGGGGAGGGGGGGGAGATGGATTGGCTGCTCCGTAAATGACAAGCAGGACTCCAGGCCTCTTCCTAGGGATGTAATGAGGGATCCCACTGCGTATCGTCATCATCATCATCATTAATGGGACACTAACGACTGTCACGCTTAAAATATGAACCCTCATCATACCACAGAAGACGTGGCGCGTCGCTAAGGAGGCTTAATGCATCAACTATTGTCACGCTCTGCCATCCATTAGAATGTCATTGACTGCCGATGACATTGGGAAGCAAATCGAGACTCGGCGGCAATTAGGATCTCCCTGAACGTGATGCTCAAGGACTTACAGATGTCACCCAACAATGGCGGTTGTCACATTCCGTCAGCCTACGTTTTTTTCATGCGGATTGCCGGGATTCAAGAAGCGCACCCAATGGCGGAACTAAAGTCATAGACGCGGTTATACTTCTCCGCCACCAGAGGGAGAGGTAATAACTGGTAGATCACTGGGGACCCAACTGCTGGGACTTCTACCGAACGCCAGAATGGGGGACCCTGGGCACTAGTGTCGCTCAGCTGCAGTGCCATAGACTGAGTGGGGCAGCAGGGTCCATTATGGCGATCACAGGGCCCCCTACAGGTTAGCCCTCCACCTATCCATGGTGGACATGGTCTGTCTAGAATACCCCTTCTTAAGCCGTGTGCACACATTAGGGGCGCCACAAAGCCAAAAAGCGCCTGAAAGCGCACAGAAAAATTAATTGCCATTTACTAGTCAACGGTTCACCTGTGAAGTTGAGCGGCCATTAACGGTCACTAAAGGTACGTGCAGATGGCGGAATCTGACGCAAATATTTTCTACGTGGATTCTGCCCCATTGAAATAATTGCAGCACTAACCGTGGTCTGGCAACAGCTTGGACCGATTCGGCTTGCACACTGTTCAAGTCCCAAAGTATGTCCCTTTCACCTCCTGTGACGTGGATAATGCATTAGGCCTCATCCACATAGTGCTAGCAAATCTCACAAGTGTGCCGTTCGGTAGTCAACTGGTGTAGGCGCAGACGGGCAATGCGATTCTGCCCACAAAATGGACAGACCATCTACGCAGGCACCGGTTGACTACCCGACGGAGCACTCGTGAGATCCATGTTACAGGAGGCGAGAGTGGCATACATTGAGACTGCAAGAAGAGCCGGTCCAGCCCGCCCGTCGGATCGCTCTGCATCATTCACATATGGCGAGGGAAGATTTGCAACTTGTGGCGATATTAAGACTTTCTGAGACCGGCCTAAGGTAAATGATAAAAGTTTCTTATCTGATTCATGAAATCAATAACTTTTTATAGAAACCGTCTTCGAACCGGCAGACAACTGTGCTTGACGTTATAAGAGGCGCAGATGTTCTCAGCACCATATGTGTCGCCGTCTGTCATATCATCTTTTGTAAAAGTACAATCCCACACACCTTATACACACGGGCGCAGATCTGGCAGCACAAAAATACCTGGAGCAGAGACTGACCCAGAAATAGTCAGACTGTGCTCACATTGTACCTAGATTCCCCGGCTCGGGATAGGAGCAGAGACCCAGAAATAGTCAGACTGTGCTCACATTGTACCTAGATCCCCCGGCTCGAGATCGGAGCAGAGACCTAGAAATAGTCAGACTGTGCTCACGTTGTACCTAGATCCCCCGGCTCGGGATAGGAGCAGAGACCCAGAAATAGTCAGACTGTGCTCACATTGTACCTAGATCCCCCGGCTCGGGATAGGAGCAGAGAACCAGAAATAGTCAGACTGTGCTCACGTTGTACCTAGATCCCCCGGCTCGGGATAGGAGCAGAGACCCAGAAATAGTCAGACTGTGCTCACGTTGTACCTATATCCCCCGGCTCGGGATAGGAGCAGAGACCTAGAAATAGTCAGACTGTGCTCACATTGTACCTAGATCCCCCAGCTCGGGATCGGAGCAGAGACCCAGAAATAGTCAGACTGTGCTCACATTGTACCTAGATCCCCCGGCTCGGGATCGGAGCAGAGACCTAGAAATAGTCAGACTGTGCTCACATTGTACCTAGATCCCCCGGCTCGGGATCGGAGCAGAGACCCAGAAATAGTCAGACTGTGCTCACATTGTACCTAGATCCCCCAGCTCGGGATCGGAGCAGAGACCCAGAAATAGTCAGACTGTGCTCACATTGTACCTAGATCCCCCGGCTCGGGATCGGAGCAGAGACCCAGAAATAGTCAGACTGTGCTCACATTGTACCTAGATCCCCCGGCTCGGGATAGGAGCAGATACTCAGAAATAGTCAGACTGTGCTCACATTGTACCTAGATCCCCCGGCTCGGGATCGGAGCAGAGACCCAGAAATAGTCAGACTGTGCTCACATTGTACCTAGATCCACCGGCTCGGGATCGGAGCAGAGACCCAGAAATAGTCAGACTGTGCTCACATTGTACCTAGATCCCCCGGCTCGGGATCGGAGCAGAGACCCAGAAATAGTCAGACTGTGCTCACATTGTACCTAGATCCCCCGGCTCAGGATAGGAGCAGAGACCCAGAAATAGTCAGACTGTGCTCACATTGTACCTAGATCCCCCGGCTCGGGATCGGAGCAGAGACCCAGAAATAGTCAGACTGTGCTCACATTGTACCTAGATCCCCCGGCTCGGGATCGGAGCAGAGACCCAGAAATAGTCAGACTGTGCTCACATTGTACCTAGATCCCCCGGCTCGGGATCGGAGCAGAGACCTAGAAATAGTCAGACTGTGCTCACGTTGTACCTAGATCCCCCGGCTCGGGATCCTTGGATCTGGGAGACTCCGCTGCCCTAGAGTTCACCAGATGAGTGCAGTCGGCATAATACTCCCATATTGTGCACATGCAATATACTCACATCTGGAGGCACACAAAGCCCCAGTGTCACGTCACGCAGCGGCTTGATTTACTGCCTTAACTCCCACGAATTATAAACAAGACATGCTAACTTTTTCCTGATGTGGCAAAGTGCCGAGGCAAAGAAAAATATTGACTTTTTGTTCTGAAAAATCAATAGATATTTTTTTTCACGGCTGGGCTGTCACGTTTATTCATCGCGCCTTTTCTTCCCCATCAGCATTCTTGATTATGAAATGACAGAAGGATTCTGCAACCTCACAGAACGGATCGTGTTCTTCATATTAACCATGTGAACACCAGAAGAAGGGGGGGGGGGGGGGGTGGAATGATTTATTTAGGGACCATCCAAAAAACCATCGAGAAGATGGATGTTGAAGGAAGAGTAGTGGATGATTAAACTGCACTGGTTTTCATTAGTGCCAGTGATGCTCCATAAAGATTAATGTCCCACTATCCACGGTCAGGATGGAATGAGACAGAGATTAGGTAGAAAAAAAAGCCATGTGACGAAGCACCAACTCTGAGGTTCTCCACTATGGCCACCTCATCCCTCCTGGCCAAATCAAACGTGTCTTGAATAGATCTTTCAATGGTTTATCCATGTAGGCATGGCGTACATTGGAAGGGACATGTTCCCAATGGATGCAAAAAAAAGAAGGAGTAGGGCATTTTCAAGGAAGCCCAATCAACTGCAAGGTCAGACAAGGCCACGGCTAGAAGTCTGCATGCACCACTTGTAGGGTTGGCCACGGCTAGAAGTCTGCATGCACCACTTGTAGGGTTGGTCACGGCTAGGAGCCTGCATGCACCACTTGTAGGGTTGGCCATGGCTAGAAGCCTGCATGCACCACTTGTAGGGTTGGCCATGGCTAGGAGTCTGCATGCACCACTTGTAGGGTTGGCCATGGCTAGAAGCCTGCATGCACCACTTGTAGGGTTGGCCATGGCTAGAAGCCTGCATGCACCACTTGTAGGGTTGGCCATGGCTAGAAGCCTGCATGCACCACTTGTAGGGTTGGCCATGGCTAGAAGCCTGCATGCACCACTTGTAGGGTTGGCTTTGGTGTAAAGGTGGCTCGATAGACAAAGCGTAGGCGACAGGTGCTCTATGTAATAACCAAGGATTCATTTACTAGTCGTTTTGTTTCAGCTCGCCTAAAATTAGTCGCTGGTTGATTAATTATCATCTGGTGTAAGCAGGTAATCGTTGCCATATAGCAACTAACAATTTTGCACGGAGGTGTGCTCTCATATAGCATGTGCCAAATGCCAATTAATTTCCTGCTTTTTTAACACTTTCATTCTCCTTTATTACTCATTGGTTCCCAAAAACACAAATATGTGCAAATGACTCGAGTGAAAGTCCTTGCTGGTCTTTGAAAGAACACTCACTGCTACGGTCTCTGGCTGGAGTTGGTCTTTGAATATAGACTTGTGTTACTGTGGCCTCTCGCTGGTTGGCCTTTACACTTGTTACTGTGGTTCTTCACCGGTTCGGCCACTCAGTGCTGCGGCCTCTGCTTCTTGCCTGCAAGGACTTTACTTTTTTTGCTCATTTATTACCAGAGGTAAGTGAAAAGGGGAATACATGTGAAAAAATGTATTTTCAGTCAAATCAGCAAGAGACCGCAGCAACAAGGGTTCACTTCAAAACTGCTCACATGTGAAAATAAAATAAATCTTGTTATCTGTATAGCGCCAACTTATCCTCAGCGCTTTCAGGCAATTTATTACCCCCCACCAAGCTGGGTACTCATTTTACTGACCTTGGAAGGATGGGTCAATCTTCAGCCGGCTACCTGAACCAAGTGGAGATTGAACTCGCAACCTTCAGGTCACGAGTGGCCTAGGACTGCATTTCTGCTGCCTTAACACTCTGCGCCACACAAGGCTCCGTGTATACATGTATTGGTGTGTGTTCAGTGGACTCGGCCAAATCAATGAATATGTATTGTGGAGGGTCAAAATTTCAAATACACACCCGCCAAAAGAACCTCACGACCTCTAACAATATTACAGCCCGTGTAATCTCCCCAACAAATCGGGAAAGTAAACAAGTATCACTGTGTAACCGCCCACAGACAATAGTTTGTATGCTTCGGAGGATACTTCAATGGCCTCCAAATTATTTTAGACGATAGCTGTCCCATATAAAGCCGCCCCGAATGGCTACATCCCAGGTAGCTGTAGGCACAAAACCTCTGGTTCCTCTTGGTGACCCAAAACCAAAAACAAGTCCCTCAAGCTAACAAACATCTAAATACAATCTGAAATAAGTCTATGACGACTGACCAGAAAGCATCTGATACATCAGTGTTCCCCAACTGATACATTAGTGTTCCCAACCTCCAGTCCTCAGGGACCCCCACAGGTCATGTTGCAGGATTTCCTCAGTATGGCACAGGTGATGTAATTATATAATGATCATCTGCACCATCTGAAGACTTGTAGATGCCAAGAGTGTTGGGGAGGTGGAAGCTCGGATCCTCGACTCCCAAAGCCACACTCAGGAAGCTCAAAACCTACAAATGTTTTTTAAAAATATTTTCACTTGATCCGAAACATGCTTGAAATATTGAACACACTAATGCAGCCTAACCGTCATTTTAATGATTGGCGCCACCAAATTCAACAGACTGGAAACTGGAGGAAATTTGTTAACACGGTAGTAGGTTTATTTTTTGATATTCAAAGATTTTCAAAAATTACAATTTTACATTCTGTTTTGTCGGCCTATGAAAGACTTCCTCTCAGAGAAAATATTTAGCAATTGACCATCAATTTTCCTGGAAAAAAAAAATTAAATAAATGAACCTGAATATAATTGGAAGAGTCTAAGAAAATGTATTTGAAGGTCCAATGAAGAAAAAACATTTTTTTTACAGCAAATATTATAATAAGAATTTAACAAAAACGCACACAAAAAAAAAATATTTTTGGCTGAAAATCCATGAAAAGGTCGATTCCTCCCCTAAAAAATTCAAAGGCTTCAATGAAGGAATAAAAGGAGTTCTTTTATTTTGCGGCTAATGAAGGGTCCTTGTACCCTGTGTAAGGCAGCGGGAGCCTCGGCTGAATAGACAGAAGCTGTGACTGTTGGTCCACTGCTAATCATTAAAGTTCCTTGATAACGAGGAGAGAGGGGAGGTCACTGAGCTTTTGTTCCAGGTCAGGGGAGCGCAGTCAGGCTTCTCCTCCTTCATTGATAACAGGAACTAATCACTGCACCGCTAGCCACTTGTATTACTAATAAAGTCAGATACCATAACAACAGAGCCCCCCCCCCCCCCACAACCCCCTCCCCCAGCGAAGAGAGAGAGAAAGCCCAGAAAAATGGGAAAAAAAGAAAAAGCTGAAAACATTCCCCAAATGTTCCATTCATGATCAGATTTTCTTTCACGCGGCCGATGCTCTGGTATCTTGTAACATCAGGCGATCAGATCGACAGAAGTTGGACAATAGGAGTTTTCGGTAAAAAGTTTGAATTTTTAAAAAGTTTTTTCACCACTAGACCACACAGATGACTGTTGAGTTTCCTTGCAACTAAAATACAGACTACTGACCTGGGAAAGGGCTGCAGGACAGAGTAACATAGTCACATGACTTCTGTCCATCTAAGGCCGGCTGCACACGACTCGGTCGGATTCCACATACGGGAGCCCGCAGCAGACTCAGGCCCTGTGCCCAGCCGGCATCAGTGCATACCTGCTCTTCTTCACCGGCTGTACTGTAGATGGTCCGCACGGCGAGCTGTCAGACATGTGCACTACCGTTTTTTGGTTTTTTTTAAATCCCGGTTTTTGTTGCGCCATTCCTAGGTGATGATGCGGACTCCGCGACCTTTATACAATGTCATTGTCGAAGGGTCACAGATCAAACGGTTTCCATTGACTTCAATGGAAGCCGTCCGTGCGGAATCCGCACAGGAATAGAGCTTACTGCAAATTTTTCTCCGAGAGCAGAAAATCGCAATTGATTTCCACTCGTGTAAAGGGACAGGTGTATTGCCATAGCATCCTATGGGAAGTATTTGCTGCGGAATCCAGAAGCGGACGCCCACTCTGGATTCAGCAATACAAATCTGCCTGTGTGCAGCCAGCCTAATTCAACCTCTTCCTCTCCCCTACCCCCCACCCATCTCCAGTATTGACCCAGAAGAAGGCAAAAGTCCCCAATAAGGTAGAAGCCAATTGTTCACATTTTAGGGAAAGGAATTCCTTCCCAACTCCAAGTCTGGCATTGAGAACAATCCCTGGACTACGACCCTCCTGAAGTAATCAAGGAAGGGGGGGGGGGGGGGAATAGTGTTGAACATTTTTATTTTTACAATTTTTGACTTTACTTAACAGTTTTTATACTTTACCTTTTTACTGTGTTCCGACTAGGGGATTGTAGAACACAGAACTTCAACATTCTTATAATACACTTCCATACTTCAGTATATAGCAGTATATTATAAAGCCTATGAAGTTCAGCCAGAGCAAGCCCCCATATTCAAGGTGCCGAGCAAGCCCCCATATTCAAGGTGCCATAGTAACCCATCGGGACCCCACGATAATGGAGTCCGGTGAGTGACAGAGGGAGCCCCCTCCCAGTGTCAGACGCTTACCAGCCACAATTATTACACAGTGGGGATTGGAGGTCTCTACAGTCCCCGTTGTTTGAGCAGCCAGGCTGTTATCCAACAGTTGAGCACCCGCTCCCCATGGCACGAGAGACCTGTGCCAAGCTTTTGATGCTGCGCCGTAAAAAGGCAATTGCATAAGAATAAAGCTCATTAACGGCTGCTGTCAAAAGATGTATGAGCGGATGATACAGGGTTAAACATGGCAGAAGAGACCTTTTCAATGCCCTGATATTCCCCTAAAGCGATTCCTTCTCGCCTTCTGCGCTGCATGGATAAAAAATTCCCAGTCTGGCCCGAGTTGCGGGATTGCATTTCCATCCATCACGCTGACAGGCAGCTGATTCTTGCTGCTTATTTTGTCGTCATTTTTTCGCTCCCTTTCTTTTTCCAGGTTGTATCTTCAGAGATTATCATATTGTCCACAAGACCGTAATGAAAACTCACACAAAGGAGGGTTTTAATTACTTCTTCGATCCTTTTTTTCCAAGCTGCAGTGACAGATGACATCCTCTCAACTCGTATTACAAAAGCGCTGCTAAATGGCGTTTTCATTTGCATACCAGCAAAATGCTAGAAATTAAGATGGGGGGGGGTAGTAAGGGGTAAAAAGGGGAGTAAAGGTGTGGACAGAAAAAAATAAATAAAAATAACCATACCCCAATGCAAAACTGTCTGCTATAGACATGTCAGCACTCTGTTAAAACTATGAGTGGGGTAGAACTCTCTACCACTCTCCCAGCAGGAAGTCTCAGCAGTCTCAACTATCAATCAGTAGTGAAACTGCAGTAGGCATCTTATTTGTGCAGTCTGAATCCCAAAACAAGGACTCTTCTCTGTGACAATGAAGTCTAAACAACCAGAACTCTCTTTGTGGAAGAACTTTTTGAATACTTTTTCCATAGAGCATTGCCTAAATTTTTGGTATGTTTTGGACCCAGTAAGGAGGACATCCTGTGCATTGTACTCTGTTAGCAGCCCCCCTTCCCCATATGGTATATGGTCTGGCAGTGTGCAAATAATATCACACGGTAGGGGTGGATCCAAGGTTTTATTTGTAGTGGGGCAGAAAGATTTACCTGCAGCCCTGCAGAATGTCAGTCTGATGCCAAGAGGCCTCCATCTCCTTTGCAGGTTACAAGTATAGAAAAGTTAGAGTTTTGAAGGGAGTGATTTGCATTGGCCTCTATGGGAACGGTTTTTGACCTGGAGCATTTATGGAAAAGCAGGGTTCGGCAATGACGTGTTCAGTCCTCCCAGACCCTCCTGAGTCAAGAAGGCCTGATATGGCCGACTGCATCATCACTGAGCAGTAAGGCTATGTGAACAAAGCGATGTGGAATAAGTTGGCGCTATACAAATAAAGATTACTATTATCCTCATCTTCTATGTCAGAGGCTCCATTTGGAAGCCTCTGATGCAGATCTGAAACAAAATCCAGACAAAATAGTTCTACTTCGTCTCATAAAATGCCAGGCGGCATGACGAAAACCTGACAGCTCTCATTATAGCCAAACGGCCCATCAGGCGCCATTCGTGTGATGGATCCATCCCTGGCTGCAATTCCATTTTTCTGTTCCTATTATGGACAACGAAACAAAATGCCCCAATTCAGATGTGAAAAAGTTAACCAGCTATCCTGCTGCGTATTGGGGCTGCATAATCCGTCCTCCACTAATCAGGTACTGTACTTTATTACCTGTACTTAAAATCTAAGTCACGGCCACCCGGTGCAGTTGGGCCCTTGGGAACCTGAGTTACAAAAGTGAACTCACTCGAAACCCAGCACTCTCACTGCTCAGCGCCTCTGCCGCCCCGTTGTGCCTCCACCGAGCCAACAGGGCGCGACCCCTCTTTGCGCTCTACCGAGCCACCAGGGCGCCACCCCCCTTTGCGCTCCACCGAGCCAACAGGGCGCCACCCCCCTTTGCGCTCCACCGAGCCAACAGGGCGCCACCCCCCTTTGCGCGCCACCGAGCCAACAGGGCGCCACCCCGCTTTGCGCTCCACCGAGCCAACAGGGCGCCACCCCCCTTTGCGCTCCACCGAGCCAACAGGGCGCCACCCCCCTTTGCGCTCCACCGAGCCAACAGGGCGCCACCCCCCTTTGCGCTCCACCGAGCCAACAGGGCGCCACCCCCCTTTGCGCTCCACCGAGCCAACAGGGCGCCACCCCCCTTTGCGCTCCACCGAGCCAACAGGGCGCCACCCCCCTTTGCGCTCCACCGAGCCAACAGGGCGCCACCCCCCTTTGCGCTCCACCGAGCCAACAGGGCGCCACCCCCCTTTGCGCTCCACCGAGCCAACAGGGCGCCACCCCCCTTTGCGCTCCACCGAGCCAACAGGGCGCCACCCCCCTTTGCGCTCCACCGAGCCAACAGGGCGCCACCCCCCTTTGCGCTCCACCGAGCCAACAGGGCGCCACCCCCCTTTGCGCTCCACCGAGCCAACAGGGCGCCACCCCCCTTTGCGCTCCACCGAGCCAACAGGGCGCCACCCCCCTTTGCGCTCCACCGAGCCAACAGGGCGCCACCCCCCTTTGCGCTCCACCGAGCCAACAGGGCGCCACCCCCTTTGCGCTCCACCGAGCCAACAGGGCGCCACCCCCCTTTGCGCTCCACCGAGCCAACAGGGCGCCACCCCCCTTTGCGCTCCACCGAGCCAACAGGGCGCCACCCCCCTTTGCGCTCCACCGAGCCAACAGGGCGCCACCCCCCTTTGCGCTCCACCGAGCCAACAGGGCGCCACCCCCCTTTGCGCTCCACCGAGCCAACAGGGCGCCACCCCCCTTGGCGCTCCACCGAGCCAACAGGGCGCCACCCCCCTTGGCGCTCCACCGAGCCAACAGGGCGCCACCCCCCTTGGCGCTCCACCGAGCCAACAGGGCGCCACCCCCCTTTGCGCTCCACCGAGCCAACAGGGCGCCACCCTTCTTTGCGCTCCACCGAGCCAACAGGGCGCCACCCCCCTTGGCGCTCCACCGAGCCAACAGGGCGCCACCCCCCTTGGCGCTCCACCGAGCCAACAGGGCGCCACCCCCCTTTGCGCTCCACCGAGCCAACAGGGCGCCAACCTCCTTTGCGCTCCACCGAGCCAACAGGGCGCCACCCTTCTTTGCGCTCCACCGAGCCAACAGGGCGCCACCCTTCTTTGCGCTCCACCGAGCCAACAGGGCGCCACCCTTCTTTGCGCTCCACGGAGCCAACAGGGCGCCACCCTTCTTTGCGCTCCACCGAGCCAACAGGGCGCCACCCCTCTTTGTGCTCCACCAAGCCAACAGGGCCCCACCCCTCTTTGCGCTCCACCAAGCCAATAGGGTCACTTCTTTTGTGCTCCCACAAGCCAATTAGGCCCAATAATGTAATAGCATTCCCATAAGCTAATAGGGCACCCAAAATGTAATAGTCCCCCATAAGGTAAAAGGGCACCCTTTGTTGCCTCAATAGGATAACGGTGCCCCCTTACACCAGTACAATGTTCAAGCAGTTTTGTATATTCCGCACACTCCTCCCCTTCCTGTTTCCAGTAGTTTCCTCTGTATCTGAACGACTCCACTTCTTCTCCACCCTCTGAGGTCTCCCTGAGGGGAGGAGTCTAAGCTGGGGGGAGGAGTCATGTAGTTACACAGGGTTAGGGAGGGGTGAAGCAGATTGAACAAGTAACTAGTGGATTGCTGCACTAGTGTAGTAAGGAGAGCAGGGGCGGGAGCCTGTAATCTTTCACCTCCAGACCGACCATAGGGCGACTGCCCATCATTTCCCACCCTTAAACCTGCTGCTTCCTTACAGTGTCTAATTAAAAGCATGATGTTACATGGCATTCAGATAGGGTCATCCAATGACTAAATAAGACCGTAATATAACTGTCTAATAACAATACTACACACTGCAAAAAATAATATACGGTACAATGCCTAAGGAAATGCAAAATACCAACATAGTGTGTCCAAATAGTCCCTTCATACATAAGGTAATATAACAGCACTACACAATGCATAAATACTACCGCCACACAATTAGGATGTCAGGGGGCCATAAACCTCAGGAGCCTTAGAGGGGGGCTCTAGCTGCACGTTAGGGCCCCACTAGACTCGTCCGCTCCATGCAGAGGTCTCTTGATTCCTCTTTAGTCTTCTAAATAAACAATGTGCGCATCCTAAGTAGAGAGCGACGGCGGAAAGTTACTCTACATATTTATCAGACATGTTGAAAGAGCGCTGCCAGTGATTTGTAGACACGGCGAATACACCATGTATTATGGATGAACACGAGTGGCTGATGTTACATCAAGGAGAAAACCGCTATTACATGAAGCAGAAACACTTCCAGGACTGCTTACAAGATCTATTAGGGGAGCAGAGCTCTCCGCTCCTGAAACCCACTTATAAATCCCTGAAAGGGTTAAACTACTTTGCTGAATGCGGCAAAACCAAAACAACATAATCTTATAACGATATACTTCTAGATAATTACACACAGAATACACAGAATACACTAACTGCCATCAGCCGCATGTAGGGAAATCGGGACACAAGTCCTAATGAGAATATCCCTACACCGCTGTATACTAGATAACAGGAACGGGAGAGGGGAAAATTATACCTAAGGGTCAGGAGAAGGAGTAGTCCTGCACAATGACACACATGTACAGTATAATATGCAGATAGAGAACACTAGAAGCAAAAGTATTACCAGGGAAGCAGTGGAGAAAAAAAATACAGACAGTTGAATTAACCAATTAGGTCCATAGGGGGCAGTATTATAGTAGTTATATTCTTGTACATAGAAGGCAGTATTATAGTAGTTATATTCTTGTACATAGAAGGCAGTATTATAGTAGTTATATTCTTGTACATAGGGGGCAGTATTTATTATAGTAGTTATATTCTTGTACATAGGAGCAGTATTATAGTAGTTATATTCTTGTACATAGGAGCAGTATTATAGTAGTTATATTCTTGTACATAGGAGGCTGTATTATAGTAGTTATATTCTTGTACATAGGGGGCAGTATTATAGTATTTATATTCTTGTACATAGGAGGCCGTATTATAGTAGTTATATTCTTGTACATAGGAGGCCGTATTATAGTAGTTATATTCTTGTACATAGGAGCAGTATTATAGTAGTTATGTTCTTGTACATAGGGGGCAGTATTATAGTAGTTATATTCTTGTACATAGGAGGCAGTATTATAGTAGTTATATTCTTGTACATAGGAGGCAGTATAATAGTAGTTATATTCTTGTACATAGGGGGCAGTATTATAGTAGTTATATTCTTGTACATAGGGGGCAGTATTATAGTAGTTATATTCTTGTACATACGGGGCAGTATTATAGTAGTTATATTCTTGTACATACGGGGCAGTATTATAGTAGTTATATTCTTGTACATACGGGGCAGTATTATAGTAGTTATATTCTTGTACATAGGGGCCTTATTATAGTAGTTATATTCTTGTACATAGGGGGCAGCATTATAGTAGTTACATTCTTGTACATAGGGGGCAGTATTATAGTAGTTATATTCTTGTACATAGGGGCAGTATTATAGGTGTTATATTCTTGTACATAGGGAGCAGTATTATAGTAGTTATATTTTTGTACATAGGGGCAGTATTCTAGTAGTTATATTCTTGTACATAGGAGGCAGTATTATAGGAGTTATATTCTTGTACATAGGGGGCAGTATTATAGTAGTTATATTCTTGCACATAGGGGGCAGTATTATAGTAGTTATATTCTTGCACATAGGGGGCAGTATTATAGTAGTTATATTCTTGCACATAGGGGCAGTATTATAGGTGTTATATTCTTGTACATAGGGGGCAGCATTATAGTAGTTACATTCTTGTACATAGGGGGCAGTATTATAGTAGTTATATTCTTGTACATAGGGGGCAGTATTTATTATAGTAGTTATATTCTTGTACATAGGAGCAGTATTATAGTAGTTATATTCTTGTACATAGGAGCAGTATTATAGTAGTTATATTCTTGTACATAGGAGGCTGTATTATAGTAGTTATATTCTTGTACATAGGGGGCAGTATAATAGTAGTTATATTCTTGTACATAGGAGGCAGTATTATAGTAGTTATATTCTTGTACATAGGGGGCAGTATTATAGTAGTTATATTCTTGTACATAGGGGGCAGTATTATAGTAGTTCTATTCTTGTACATACGGGGCAGTATTATAGTAGTTATATTCTTGTACATAGGGGCCTTATTATAGTAGTTATATTCTTGTACATAGGGGGCAGCATTATAGTAGTTACATTCTTGTACATAGGGGGCAGTATTATAGTAGTTATATTCTTGTACATAGGGGGCAGTATTATAGGTGTTATATTCTTGTACATAGGGAGCAGTATTATAGTAGTTATATTTTTGTACATAGGGGCAGTATTATAGTAGTTATATCCTTGTACATAGGAGCAGTATTATAGTAGTTATATTCTTGTACATAGGAGGCAGTATTATAGTAGTTATATTCTTGTACATAGGGAGCAGTATAATAGTAGTTATATTCTTGTACATAGGGGCCTTATTATAGTAGTTATATTCTTGTACATAGGGGGCAGCATTATAGTAGTTACATTCTTGTACATAGGGGGCAGTATTATAGTAGTTATATTCTTGTACATAGGGGCAGTATTATAGGTGTTATATTCTTGTACATAGGGAGCAGTATTATAGTAGTTATATTTTTGTACATAGGGGCAGTATTCTAGTAGTTATATTCTTGTACATAGGAGGCAGTATTATAGGAGTTATATTCTTGTACATAGGGGGCAGTATTATAGTAGTTATATTCTTGCACATAGGGGGCAGTATTATAGTAGTTATATTCTTGCACATAGGGGGCAGTATTATAGTAGTTATATTCTTGCACATAGGGGCAGTATTATAGGTGTTATATTCTTGTACATAGGGGGCAGCATTATAGTAGTTACATTCTTGTACATAGGGGGCAGTATTATAGTAGTTATATTCTTGTACATAGGGGGCAGTATTATAGTATTTATATTCTTGTACATAGGAGCAGTATTCTAGTAGTTATATTCTTGTACATAGGGGGACAGTATCACAGTAGTTATATTCTTGTACATAGGAGGCAGTATTATAGTAGTTATATTCTTGTACATAGGGGGCAGTATTATAGTAGTTCTATTCCTGTACATACGGAGCAGTATTCTAGTAGTTATATTCTTGTACATAGGGGGACAGTATCACAGTAGTTATATTCTTGTACATAGGGGGCAGTATTATAGTAGTTATATTCTTGTACATAGGAGGCAGTATTATAGTAGTTATATTCTTGCACATAGGGGGCAGTATTATAGTAGTTATATTCTTGCACATAGGGGGCAGTATTATAGTAGTTATATTCTTGCACATAGGGGGCAGTATTATAGTAGTTATATTCTTGTACATAGGAGGCAGTATTATAGTAGTTATATTCTTCTACATGGAGGCAGTACTATAGTAGTTACTCTACTAGAATGCTACCCTCTCCCCCCTCCAATAGGTCATAGTGAATAATATATATAGCTAGATTATATATTTTTAGAAAGTGATTAGTAGGGTGACTCCAGGTGAGATCATTTTATATATATATATTCACAGTGAATTTTGGATTATTTTTATTTTAAATGTGGAATGCTCGGTGCCTCAGGAGTTCGATGACGGGATGGATGAATGGTTGATCACAGAAGCCTGGGGAGGGGGTGCTACTCCTCACCTTTGTCCTTTTATTTGCAGTCAACATGCAGATCCTTTGCTGTTTTAATTAACAAGGTATCAGCCTTTCGGCTCTCAGAGGATTAAGTATCCGTAAACACCGCTGAACTGCTGTCATTGAACAGATTGGGAAACACAATCCAATTGTAGATAGAAACTGTTCACAATACAGATTTCCATGGTAAAGTTAAGGCTCTATTACACGGAACGATCATCATTAAAAAAAAAATAAAAATCTTTTAAGCGAGCGAAAATGAACGATAATAATCACATGTAAAGGCAGCGAACGACCGGACAAACAATTCGTGGGTTTATATTTCTTGTTCATTTTATGCAGGCATAAGAATCATCCTTGACTCGTTCACCAATCGTTTGGTTTAAACATCGATCCTTCTGTCGTTCTCAGTCCCTTATACAACAATGTATATATAATCTTACCAACGATGTATCTGCCTGCATAGCAAGCTCTGGACACCGGTAGGACATAAATAAGTTTGATATGTTTTCAAGCCCGACATATTTAATCTGCCAAAATATTGGGCATTTTCTGCCCCTTCGTCAATGGCTAATTACAAGTATAGGTACAAATACCTAGTGACCTGGCTTATAAAGGGGTACAGAGGCTACCATTGTACCTGGGCCTGAGGCGGCCAACAGAGAATGGCAGCAGTATAAATTAGCTAAAACGGAAGGAGGAAGTGTATGGCAAGCTATACCCGTGGACAGAGACATTCTAGTGACATACCATCAATGAAGTGGCAGCTAAGAACAGGCTGTGTGTCATTCTATTGCCCATAGACCCCACCTGGCTTTTTCCAGTTGGTCAATGGCAGTGCATGAGGCTACTTAAATGGAACCTAGCTGATGTGAGATAAAGGGACAAGGGGATATACCACAAATGTTTTTGTATCAAGTACCCCAAGACTGTAAACAGTGGTATTATTCACGGGTCTTGGAAAGGTGTACCCAACGTCCTATGACCACAGCCCAGATTGTCAGCCCAAACACTTGATTACCTTATGGGCCAAATCATCTTTGACTTCAAGTCTAGTGCTAGTCGTAAAAGCAGCCATTTTTCCCCACATTTATCAAAGAATCTTGCCCTGCTAACATACAGCAAGCCGGAAACAAGACAACGAGAAGTGAGTGTTGGGCAATAACACAGCAATTTATCAACTACAAGCAAAGCAAGGACCTTCTTTACTGCCAGACCAGGTTATACAAACACAAGAAAAATCAATTCCCCAAAGTGATCAAAACCAATCGAGCTCGAAAGATAACATAAGTGGCCATTAGAAAGAAGTATATTTCACCGAAAAGAGAGTTTGGCTCCATTCCCAAGGTGTAAAGCTCCTATACCTTGTGAAGTCTCTAGAAATATCAAGAGGATTGCTTCTGTATTGATACCAGTAGACCACAGACAGCCCACCGTAAACAAGAATTAGGTCTCCGATGCTAAAAATGATCAGTCCAGACCATTGAAACCATCAGTTGGTACACCATACCTGCCACATGGGGAACACCACAGCAGGTTACATCACTGCAATTACACCATCCTACCAAAGATAAAGCGGACTGCGGAGCAAGAATCCAAAGTAGTATTTATGTTTTAATACTTATTGGGCATCCTTTGATAGTCATGACGCTGGATACCCTCCGTTACACTTTGGCTAGGATGTCCCTCCATGCATCTGGTTTGTGGTGATGGTTGGCTCCAGAGTTTTACTTCGCACCACCAAATCTTCGTCCTACTAATAAATAGGGGCCCCCGTTAAAAAGCTCTCAGAGATTCCTTCCACAATTTCAACCAATTACACGAAAGTCGAAATGGAATTTTAAATTTTTGGGATGAACAGAATTCCTCCTCCCATCAGAAATTCAGTGTCTCCCATCAATCCCCTTTTCCTCTACCAGAGTCTTTCCTCTACCACCTGGATGTTTACACTGAGACACAAAACAATATAAAAGCATAAAAGGGGATTAAGAGGAAGCACTCAAATATCCGCCCCGGAGACATGTGACTAAATAAAAACCTGTTGTGGATCAGTCAAATCATTGTTTTGGTTTTTAGCGTAGATGACATGAGCCTTTAGGAAGCGGTAGAAGTGGCGAAGGTCACAAGTTCAAGCTGTAGAGTGACGGAGCACTTTAAGAAACTGTTCTGTGGCAGTGTCTACATGTCCTAAGAGGTACTAATCCTTCTGCAGGGTGCAAACCACCTTAGTTTACCCTTAAAATAATTTCAGTTTTGCTTAAACACGCATACCACCCTCAAATCCAACGGTGCGTATTAAATACATACATAGTGAGGACTTTTGACTTCTCTTCTATGTAGCAGGAAAACAAAAAGTTGAGCAAAACTAATAGATCTCAAGGTGCTCTTGGTCAGAGCTCAACCAAGGAGAGGGCAAAAGAACAACTATTCCTAAGGATATACCACTTCTACCAAACATACTTAACGACGCAGAGAGAATTTAGGAAGACCACTTTCTGTGCACTTTCAGAAGTGGTCGAAAATCAAATGAGCCATTTCAGTACCCTAGACTTGGGGTCCCCAACTCCAGTCCTCAGGGACCGCCAACAGGTCATGTTTTTAGGATATCCTATCCTTAAAACACCTGTGGCAATGTCTGAGGCACCGACAATAATTACATCACCTGTGCAATACTGAGGAAATCCTGAAAACATGACCTGTTGGGGTCCCAAGGACTGGAGTTGGGGAACACTGATCTAGACCACCAGGGATTTTGGTAAATGGGAATTATGGGAAATGGTGAGCAAAGTAAAACCCTACAATGCTTGTTGCCCATAGCCCATATTGTTTTTCAGATCTACTGTTAGATTTTGGGATCTGCTTATAGCAAGTGATCTGTCCTTGAGCTTTTTGGTGTACTTGTGCCATATTCACATCTGAGCCAAAGGCTAAATTCAGAGCTTCCAATGCAGATCCAGCATAAATTGTTGGGCATAATTTGTCCAAGAAAATGGTGGAGGGCTAGATGGAAGCAAGACGGATGCCGTTATAGTCAACAGGGTCCATCTGGTACCATCTGTCATAGGACAGATCTGACATGCCGTTGTTCTCCTCCCATAATGGAGCAGAAAAACAGGAATGCTGAACGCTGGTGTGAACCCGGGCTTCTAATGAGGTCACTATCCACTGGAACATACCTCCAAGACAGAAACCTACCTATAGTCCTCAATTCCCCAATAAAGTCCTAAGTTTGCCTCTGCCATCCAGTGATTTGGACAGTGTTTGGCCGTATTATTTAGACAGCCATTGCCTAGAAGAATGGAGGTTCTGCCCAAAGCTTGGCCTAGACACCACCAGACTTTTTTTCCTGCCCTAAACGTATACTTTTTTTTCTATATTGTATCCGGAATCATGAAACGGAAAGGATTGTGTAAAAGTGACTCACAACTTCAACAAGTCACTCCTGTTCCTAGTTTTGTATGCTCAATCAAGTTCTAAAGGGGAAAGGGAATGACAAAACAGATTGCATGGAAGCCCGGACCACCACTATACAATGACAGCTAATGAATGCATTGCTCATTAGATGTAAATTTCACCGTTGCTTAAATCTTAAACAGAGAGGACGAAGAAACAGCAATCAGCCCGTTTCCGAACAAGGCAGGTAATTACAGAATCTGGTAAATTACAGTGATTAGGAGCCACCGAGGAGAAACTCCACACATCTCAAGTAACTTTTGCAGGGTGGGAGGAAAGTTTAATTGAACAGCTGTACGCCTCTTACCGTTGAATTATGGCTTCTTTTTATTCATTTAGAGTATAGCAAACATATATAGAGGGAAGGGAGGAGATAGAGGATGCCACAAGATGAAGGGCACCTACCATCCTCATTGAAAAGCAGCTCCAGACACTGTACCAATATTACACTTGGACTGTAACATTTTTGCTATATACAAGTTTGGGTCTTACATTTACATGCCTCAAGATGAAGCTTTCTCTTTCGCTCACCATCTCACCGTTCTCAGTAATGCATTTAATATGAGATAAGCAGAGCTGTGATGAAATACATCCTCTATGAGTCTACAGAGTCACCTATCAGATATTTGCTTCCCTATGAGTCAATATCCAATCATAACAAGGAATATAAGCCAAGCTACAACGAAGTAGGGGAAACTTATTTCTGCCTCATATAAGTCATTTTGGTATCCTAAGTGCAAGACTACAGCTACTATAGTACTGCCCACCTATGTACAAGACTACAACTACTATAATACTGCCCCCTATGTAAAAGACTACAACTACTATAATACTGCCCCTATGTACAAGACTACAACTACTATAAAACTGCCTCCCATGTACAAGAATATAACTATTATAATACTGCCCGTACGTACAAGAATATAACTACTATAATACTGCCCCCCTATGTACAAGACTACAACTACTATAATACTGCCCCCTATGTACAAGACTACAACTACTATAATACTGCCCCCTATGTACAAGACTACAACTACTATAATACTACCTCCTATGTACAAGAATATAACTACTATAATACTGCCCCCTATGTACAAGAATATAACTACTATAATACTGCCTCCTATGTACAAAAATATAACTACTATAATACTGCCTCCTATGTACAAGAATATAACTACTATAATACTGCCCCCTATGTACAAGACTATAACTACTATAATACTGCCTCCCATGTACAAGAATATAACTACTATAATACTGCCTCCCATGTACAAGAATATAACTACTATAAAACTGCCTCCCATGTACAAGAATATAACTATTATAATACTGCCCGTACGTACAAGAATATAACTACTATAATACTGCCCTCCCGTGTACAAGAATATAACTACTATAATACTGCCCTCCCGTGTACAAGAATATAACTGCTATAATACTGTCCCCTATGTACAAGAATATAACTATTATAATACTGTCTGTACGTACAAGAATATGAATGCTATAATACTGCCCCCTATGTACAAGAATATAACTACTATAATACTGCCCCCCTATGTACAAGAATATAACTACTATAATACTGCCCCCTATGTACAAGAATATAACTACTATAATACTGCCCCCTATGTAGAAGAATATAACTACTATAATACTGCCCCCTATGTACAAGAATATAACTACTATAATACTGCCCCCTATGTACAAGAATATAACTACTATAATACTGCCCCCTATGTACAGGAATATAGCTACTATAATACTGCCCCCTATGTACAGGAATATAGCTACTATAATACTGCCCCCTATGTACAGGAATATAACTACTATAATACTGCCCCCTATGTACAAGAATATAACTACTATAATACTGCCCCTATGTACAAGAATATAACTACTATAATAGCGCCCCCTATGTACAAGAATATAACTACTATAATACTGCCCCCTATGTACAGGAATATAACTACTATAATACTGCCCCCTATGTACAAGAATATAACTACTATAATACTGCCCCCTATGTACAAGAATATAACTACTATAATACTGCCCCCTATGTACAGGAATATAACTACTATAATACTGCCCCCTATGTACAAGAATATAACTACTATAATACTGCCCCCTATGTACAAGAATATAACTACTATAATGCTGCCTCCTATGTACAAGAATATAACTACTATAATACTACCTCCTATGTACAAGAATATAACTACTATAATACTGCCCCCTATGTACAAGAATATAACTACTATAATACTGCCCCTATGTACAAGAATATAACTACTATAATACTGCCCCCTATGTACAAGAATATAACTACTATAATACTGCCCCCTATGTACAAGAATATAACTACTATAATACTGCCCCTATGTACAAGAATATAACTACTATAATACTGCCCCCTATGTACAAGAATATAACTACTATAATACTGCCCCCTATGTACAAGAATATAACTACTATAATACTGCCTCTATGTACAAGAATAGAACTACTATAATACTGCCTCCTATGTACAAGAATATAACTACTATAATACTGCCCCCATGTACAAGAATATAACTCCTATAATACTGCCCCCTATGTACAAGAATATAACTACTATAATACTGCTCCCTATGTACAAGAATATAACTACTATAATACTGCCCCCTATGTACAGGATTATAACACACGTTATACATTGTATATTGGCATCAAGAAGGAAGCCATAGGACTGCACTTGCTATACATTGATGCTCTCCACCACTGATGGATGCCCCCTACAGTATACACATCTGGTGACAGCATGAGTGATGTGGACGGCTGAATGTTCTACAAGACATTTCCTGCATGAACAGAGTGCGCCGTGTGACCTTGGGACGAGGCGTTTTATTATCTGGTCTCATAGGTTAGATCATTATTTTCCCCGCTGTGCAGATCTCTCAATGATGGGAATTTGTAGACAATGCTCAGACCTATCAGATCCCCTTCTACTGAGCTGTAATTATTAGCGAGACTGATCTATCCTCACTCTGTGTGCTCTGATACTAAAGCCGCCGACAGAACCTGCAGAGGACTCCAAAGACCATCTGGTGCTTTTCTGAGGAGAGGAAGAAGTGAGAAGAGTAGGAAATTGCAAAAATAACTCAACCTACGTGCCTGTCAACAGCGGCTTAGCAATTATGGGTGCAGAGGTTGGAATTGGCTCCGGACCCTTATATCTATAACGTCTATAGGCTCCGCTGCGGCGTACGAGAACTACAGTGCTGACAATGGACTTGTCACGCTACAAGAAAAACTGCATACCCATGGTAGATCGGGCCTCCCCACGTAGGTCTTACACAAGATGGCATCATACAGAGCCAACCATCAGTGAGATCACTGCCATACAGTCTGATCAGGGGAATTCCTGCCCTTTTATGGCTTGGGACCCTCTAGGAATCAGACTGAAGAGCTCCCAATACTCATTCACACACTGAAGGACCCATTTGAGGCCACCATCGCAGATTTCCATTAAAATCTAGGACAATATGGCACTGCTATTTTGTCCGGATGGACCCCGTTACAGTCAATGGGGTCCATCTGGCACATGTCAGATCTGGCACTTCAGGTTTTACCACAGTTTGACTTCCAAGACTGAGCCAAACAACGCAAACGAAGTGTCAGTGTTAACGAGGCTTAAGAGTATCTAACCCGGGCCCATTCATATATTAACGGTTGGCAATTCGTTTTTTGGAAGCATGCAAACAGTTTGCTTATGGGGTTGCCATGATGTTCCCCCATGGCAGATCTCAAAGGAAAAAAGTAGTCTTGGATGCCAGAGGTGTTCCGAGCCCAGTGTACTTTTTTCTTCCATGGAGGGAAGTAACCATACTAGTCCCTCAGGCCCAGGTTTGGGCCATAGAAATACATGTACTGGCCAATGGGATCTTCTGGTAAAGCAGGTGTACTCACTCATACAGGTGTTGGATGGTAGACTAGAGATGAGCGAACCTACTCGGCCACGCCCCTTTTTCGCCCGAGCACCGCGATTTTCGAGTACTTCCGTACTCGGGCGAAAAGATTCGGGGGGTGCCGTGGGTGAGTGGGGGGTTGCAGCGGGGAGTAGGGGGGAGAGGGAGAGAGGGTTCCCCCCTGTTCCCCGCTGCTACCCCCCGCTCCACCACGCCTCCGCCCGCCCCCTGGCGCCCCCCAAATCTTTTCACCCAAGTACGGAAGTACTCGAAAATCGCGGTGCTCGATCGAGTAATTACTCGAAACGAGTACGTTCACTCATCTCTATAGACAATGTTTATTGAACAAACTATAGAAACTGCGATCTGGCCGGACATCTGTAAAGTTCTTACAAGAACCCATTAACTGGGTGGAGATGCTTGTAGTCTAACAGTCTTTACAGTAATACTGTCGTGGTCGGTTGCAACAATGAAACTGGTGGAGTCCATAACTGGAGCCATATAAACCTTATGCAAAAATGTCGGAACGCGACTGCGCAACGTAATATCCTGTTGTGTTCTCACAATTAATAGTTTTTCGACAGAGCCGGTATTACTACAACGAGTCTGCCGTGGTCGGATTGGAGTGACTACTACGTCTCTTTAACACTTTCCAAATCCAATTTGTATTCTGGTTTTCCTAGGGGGCTTACTCTTTTTCTGCTGTTATACAACGGCGCTATCTGCTGGCTAAAGCCAGTACTGCATGAGGTGACACATTGGATAGGCTCCGACAGCCGAGAGGCTGGCAATATACAGTAAGAGAACCCCGACGGACGTCTTCCAACATCAGAGCTGTACAGCCTTAAATCATAATGTCTTCAGACGTCAGACAGTGGGTTGGAAAGGGTTAATGCTCTCATCCCGAATGCCAGTCAAAGGTGACAACCTTAGAGGTAGAGCGGCCACACCCTGGGGTCTTTTATTCTAGTGTTGCTACAGATTCTATGGCATTAAAGTAACAGCACACAGCAGATGAACATCACTGGTACAACACAGGTACACCCCAACCTGTTACATGGGCACCGTGGTGGTCAAGGTACCCTCAAACCCGTTACATGGGCACCGTGGTGGTCAAGGTACCCTCAAACCCGTTACATGGGCACCGTGGGGGTCAGGGTACCCCCCAACCCGTTACATGGGCACCGTGGGGGTCAAGGTACCCCCCAACCCGTTACATGGGCACCGTGGGGGTCAAGGTACCCCCCCAACCCGTTACATGGGCACCGTGGGGGTCACGGTACCCCCAACCCATTACATGGGCACCGTGGGGGTCAAGGTACCCCCCAACCCGTTACATGGGCACCATGGTGGTCAAGGTACCCCCCAACCCGTTACATGGGCACCGTGGTGGTCAAGGTACCCCCCAACCCGTTACATGGGCACCGTGGTGGTCAAGGTACCCCCCAACCCATTACATGGGCACCGTGGTGGTCAAGGTACCCCCCAACCCATTACATGGGCACCGTGGTGGTCAAGGTACCCCCAATGCGTTACATGGGCACCGTGGTGGTCAAGGTACCCCCCCAACCCGTTACATGGGCACCGTGGTGGTCAAGCTGCCCCTTTATCTTCTGCAGAGTTCTTGACAAGTCCCTTTTGCAAACCATACAATTCAACAAAAAGCTAAATGTTTTGAGTTCAATGGCCATAAACCGCCAGTTACAAGCGACAAGCTACCAGAAGGCGCCAGACAGCGTCAGTCATACTAACCTCGGCCGGGAGTTTTATGGGCAGCGCCTTATTGGAGGTCTAATTAAAATTAGTTTGCAGGAAGCAGAAACTATAGAAGCAAATTGAAATTTTGCTGTAAAGCTGCCGAAACCTGCCACGCGTCCTAATTTATACTTTACTGCCTGAGCCTTTAGCAGCCGCGATATCACCCAAATTACAAAGACGGAGAAATTCTGCAGGAAGGGATGGGAGCAAATCAGCCAAATAGATTTCTTCTGACACCCGAGCCCAATTTGTTCCCACGTTCACCTACTAATCTTAAGCCATTCGAAAAGGAATTTAATGGAAAACCTCCTGAAATTTGCATTGAAACACTGGCTGATATCGTGTACAGTCAATAACCCAAAATGTTCTCTTCACTTAGCTGGAAATAGAAGGAGCTGAACCGAGGACAGAAGGAACTTATTCCTCAGTCGCAGAAATTCGGGAGCGTTTGATGACAAGAGTGCGATACTAAAGAAGCATACCTCAAGTTTAAATTGGAGAACATCCACCTGCTCACCATTTTTATACAGCTTTTCACTTCATTTCAACCCACATTATACCGCCATATAGTGCCAAGATAATACGGCTATATAGTATATAGCCCACATTAAACTAGAACAGAGCCCAGTCAGCATTCAAAAATCAGCCCCTTAAAACATACCATATAATACCGCCATATGGTGCCAATACAATAGTGCTACAGAAGTAGCAATGTTTAACACAATGCTGATAGCTCGCTGCAACAAGTTATCTGCTCACAATAAAAGTTATTGAAAAAGCAAGAAAAAAAAAAAAACATTCTGTGCCACAATTTCCTGTGTTAAGTTAAAGGGATATTCCGGGCATTTAACCCCTTCCAGTATTGATGACCTATTGCTCTATCGCTTGGGATGCCTGGCGATCAGCTGATCTCAGCCTCCGCACCAGCTGCAGCTGGATCTAGGTTGAAGCAGGAAGTGTAATAGAAGGCCTATTGCCCTTCAGACTCCGACCCCAATGCAGATGGAGCCATCAACTTGTGGCCAATTGTATGAAGAAGTGCGTGGGCTGAAATCAGCCGATCACCGAGGGTCCCAAGCGGCAAACCCCACCGATCAACTATTGATGACCTATCCTACAGATAGATCATCTATACAGCAAAGGGTTAAATACCTGGAATACCCATTTAAAAACTTTGTTACATCAGTACAGACAACCCGGATTGTACTAGCATATAGTGCCAAGATAATACGCAACATCTAAAAAAGAAGTCCCTTAAAAAACCACCATGTACTGTCATAAAGTGCCAAAACAATACTGCCATGGAGGCCGCTTTCACACAGGTGACCAAATAGCATGATTGTCTCGCGATCAGACAGCGCTGCAGATTGCATGCATGTGAAGCTCACGCTTTCCAATGGGTTCATTTACATTAGCAATGTTTTGTAGGCTGCTACCTTGTGAGAATACAAAATCGCGGTATGCTCTGTACAGTGGTGATTTGCGATGTTTTGTCGCCCATAATTCCCTATGGAGCCTTCCTTTCTGGATCTGATTGATTCTTGAGTGCCGTGGCTCATTTACTGTAGCATTCGATGAACCAATCACAGCCATTCAATGCAATGGCGGTCATTGGTTCATCAAGGTGGGGTTTTTGAACCTCCAAACCAGGAGGCACTGGATGAAGACTACAGACCAGTGCCGGAGCTGCAGAGAATTGTGTCGGAGCGGACTGCGCCCGTTAGGTGATGCAGTGTGTATTTTTTAATGGAGATTGGGTTTATTTTTGGGGTAGGGCTTATATTTCAAGGAACCCACCCCCTTCCGAAAATCCCGGCAAAAAAGAGTGCTATATAGTAGTGATACAAAATCGATATCACTGTCGCCCGTGTGAAAGAGGCCTTATAGCCCACTTTATACCAGCATACAGTGCCCAATTAAAACGCAGCATTCTGAAGAAAATTCCTTTAAAAACACCAGCACATAATACAGCCACATAGCGCCCGCATACTACAGCCATATAGCGCCCACATAATACAAGAAATGAGCTCCTTAATAATACCACCATGAATGGTGGTTGCGGTCTTCGAAGATCACTAGAGTGCAGGAGGTCTGGGCAATTTCCCAGTTTGCCACCAGGTTGACATCTTTGATTCGGTGCCACAAAAAGATCTCTTTTTGCTGGGAAATCTTACTAGAACCCAATGTGTTTTACAACATACGGTAAATGCCGGTAATAGACCCATGCTATTAGGTTTCCGAACATGTGATAAAATATCTCGATATGCAAGACTTTGGGTGAAAAATAAAATCAATTGTTTTCATTAACTTTTTGGGTTCTTTCATAAGCCGTTGGGTGTTTTTTTTTTTCTTTTAACGGTGGTCTCTGTATGTGTGGAGGGGCAGCCCCTCTACATGGCTGTTTCTGGCTTCTGCTAAGACTAGAGATGGGAAGGCCTCAAAAAGAACTGGAAAAACATTTTATACGTTATATGGTTTGAATACCGAGTCACAGATATATTATCCATCATTGGAAAAGAACAGATTTTTCAATTTTTCCAGAAAAATTTCACGTGCCTTGTTTCCAACTTCAGCCAATGCAGCTGAATACTAGAGGAGTGTCTCGACACGGGTCTTCAACAAGAAGTTTGGCCAAATATATTATATTATAGTCTACACAATTGAGTCCACCACCTCATGGGCTCCCACCAATAGTCAATATACACCCTCTTATAGCAAGCTGGAACTAACTACTCCGTGAAGCGCAGGAAGGGTCATCTGATCTCCTCTTACATTTGCACAACATAAAATTAGACACGCCACATCTCCAGGTCCTATCGGCAATTCGGAAGCATGGTCTTTGATCGATAAGGCCTGTAAATGGTTCTCGGTAACGACGGCAGGAAAGGAACAACTCGTCATAAAACAAAGAGCTGTAAGTAGCATAGTAAATCACTGGTTAGCCGATACTAATCTTCAGTGATAGCGCATCTATATTTCACAATACATAATGGATGGACACATCTCCAGACGGCATATCCTTTTGTTTATCAGCTTGAAATAATAGCCCAATTTAGCACTCGGCGAGGAGTAATGCCTTCTTCAATCCCTTCCTATTTTTATCCTTTTGGACCGCACAACGTTCCTTCCTCAAATAAACACCACTGATTGATTGTCCTCCTCCGAAACAGAGCCATCATATCATTCCTTAATCTTCTTTGTTCTAGAACGACAGTAATGAATCTCCTCTTTATAGAAATGCTGCCTTATAATCCAACTATTCTTTTAATTGATCTGTGAGGGTGTCAATCCTGCTCTCCGGAGAGGCGATAATATGAAATAGTCAGAACAAAAAAATACTCAAACTGAACATTGTCATTACATATGGCGATTTGAGGGGAAACCAATCCATCCTTAGTCTTGTACAAGGGTAGAGGGGAAATGATATACAAAAACTGCATCCATGTAGCAAGAATGGAAAAGGTCATGTGAATAATGCAGCTCTCTCTTCCTCTCTCCCAGTGGGAAATCCCAGCACCATCTCAGTACCTATGATAGTTATCAGCCAAGTTATAAACAATCCAATAGCTTCAATAAAGAAAACCACTGTCTGCCTCTATCAATGGAGCCAGGCACTGGCGTAACTATAGGGGATGCAGGTTGCACTTAGGCTCAGGAGCCTTAGGGGGCCCATAAGGCCTCTCTTCTCCATATAGGGACTCCAGTACTATGAATAAAGCATTATAGTTGAGGGCCCTGGTACACGTTTTGCATTGGGGCCCAGGAGCTTCAAATTACGCCTCTGCATTAAGGAGTTAAGAGAAGATAAACTTTTGGGCCCATGAGCCTTTAGCTACACCCCTGGAGCCAGGTATTGCCTCTCAGTGCTAGCTATAAGAAGTTTTACTGCTATATTGTAGTCAATTTAGTCTGCTCCATTATGAACATGGACTGCAGTTTGTTATTGGCTGTATTAGTGCATCTGTGTCAGTTCAGAACTTACTACGGTCTTGTCCATTATCTAACTTGTTCTTTCACGTGGATCACTTTGCTCCAGTAGGTGAGCACCAATTAATGGAATCGGCACTGATCTACCTTGATATGGCCTTGGAGTAGTTTCACATGGCAACTTTTGAGAGACTCTGCGCTTTTTCTCGCAAAATCAGCGCTGCTGCTCGCGATTTTCTCGTGCAATTTTGCCACTTTTTTGGTGAAAGTCAACAGGACTTTCTTAAAAAAAAAAAAAAAAAAAAAAAATCACATCGCGATAAAAGGGAGGCTCCATAGAGAAACATGGTTGATTAAAAAAAATACAAACTACAAATGGCAGACAGATAGAGCATGCCACAATTTTGTTCTCTCAACATGGCATGACTGAAAACATCTCAAATGGGAAGGAAACAATTGAAAATCATTGGTTTCGTTATCTGCTTTTTACGGTCTCTCGCAGCACGTGAAAAATCACATGATGTTCTCGCATGTGTGAAACCACCCTTATTCCAACTCTAAGGGGACAAACAATTGTTCTGTTATTACCATTCAGTTGCATGGAGCCGTCATTGGTTGGCTGCACATCATCCCCAAGTTCATACGGCCGACCAGCGAGTATTTTTATGCTTACGTAAACCCACCAGTCAGCCTTACCATTCGCACCCTTTACATGGACCAATGCCATGTACGGTGGACCCTCCGCACACAAATTCTGTTGCATTTACAGTAGCAGCAAAGCGGATTTTGAATTTCTCATCCACAAGCTGCAGGAATAACCCACACAAGACCCGTGCGCAGCATGTCCATTTTATCGCCATCTCCGCTGCGGAATTCACTTCCTCTCAATGAGGGGATGGAACCCACACAAGAATTCACCATGAAACCAGCTTCGAAACCCCCATAATGGTGCGGTTTGAGAGGCAGGCTTTCCACGGCTCATCCGCTGCGGACATTCCAGTAGAAATCAGCCCCGTGTGGACCCAGCCTATAGGCCCTAAAGCGTACCTGAGATTTCAACAAGTGTTCTAAAATACACCAGGTTCTCCTTATTATCTCATTTGCTGCTGTTTGCACCATGTCTCATGTCTGCAAGTCCTGATGTTTAGGTGGTCCTCACCATTTTCCTGCACTTTTGTTTGCAATTCATTTTCAGGGAGGGGGCATGTAGCATTGCACTCTGCCAGTAGTTCACTGTCCTGACTTCCTTGCCCTTACTTCCCATGCTAAATTGCACTGTCTTTCGTCCAATCAGCAGGGAGGCAGTATCTCAATGCCCACTCCTCTACTTTCCCAGGATGACCATGCATTTAGAAACAAACATTGTGGCCAAACGGTTAGTAAACCCACTACAATGTGTGCGTGATGTGTGTGCGCACAGACACACTCCTAAATGCTGGAACAGCAAGAGAGACATAGTCTATGGGGTCTATCACATTGTCTGTATATCAATCAGCCTGCAAATTCAGGGGAGTGAAGATAGCCCCTGCCTGTTACTTTAGATATGTCCCCATGTCCTTGTTCCTAAGGAAGCTCTGTACCTAATGACAGAGAGTGGATTGCAAAACAGCTGGATGTGAGACCCCTAGTGGCAGCCACTTCAAATATGATTTACAACTAAGTGTGTAATGCAAGTATATTACAGAAATGTTGAGATGAACACAAGCCAGTAGATGAGGAGTTGTCTGAAAAGTTAGTGATGGGTAACCCCCTACAGATGATCCAACGGTGCACCTTTTAAAGCAACCCTCCAGTTTCAGTTCAAAATTCCGTCCCTGGATTGGAGGGTGGAAGCGATACATTAACTGTAGGTTACCTTCTAACCTGTTCCCTATTCCAGGTGCTCTTTGTAGGTGATCAAGATCGCCGCTGCTCTGTGATTGGTCAGTGCTGGCCCAATCACAGAGCAGGTAATTCTAAAACTACCAATGCACTGTGTGTCATTAGATAGTCTAAAGATGGTGGCGAGACCAGGATAATGGAGAGACTATTGAAAAGCTAATATAGTATTCAACACAATACAGCAATAACGTATTCTAGATGTATTACCCTCCTTCCATGATAATGCTGGCGGGAAGGATCTGATAACCTGGATCTAGTAAGCACAAAGTGAGGTGCAAAGATTGAGGGGGTCTTACACAGGGTCCCGGCACCATATGGGTTAATCTGCCTTTCATGGTCCATTTACCAGACTAAGCTCTCTAACCCACTCTGGTACCGCATGTCCTCATGTTAAGTGGTACGCCGCTGTGTGCCAGCGTTAATTAGTGGAAAAGATGTCTTAAACTAGCGTAACACGCTGTAAACAATCTCAGATGTACAAGTTCCTCGGAGTAAATCAATTATCGCTTTGTAGTATCGCATTATCGGATCAAACAGGAGTGGAGAAGGTTGGTTTACATCTCCCAGAAAAAAAAGGAAATTTAAAGAAACGGAGAAGCGGAAATGAACGTGACGTTGGCAGCCGAGTGCCACATAAAAAGTGACAGATGACAAATAGAATAATTAAACCCTGCAGATAATTTGCTTAACAATTAAGGCCTGGGAGTGATAACGAAACGCGGCAGTAAACAAAGACTTTCTGCTTGTTTAAACCCAAAAATCAAATTAAAAGATCCCTGCGTGCGAGGAAAATGTAAATGCTGCCCACAGCGGAGGCGCAACGGCGATTTACACAGATCCTTCTTTTTTAGGCTGGAGATTATACAACAATGAGGGCAAATGGGGGGGTGGGGGGGGGGTGCGACTGCGGGTACTGTGGGTATGGCTGGCCTTGTGGGCCACCGTGGCGTAGGGGGCATCAGGCTGGGGACGACGACCCCCTATAGGTTCACACAGATCATCCTCTTCCTCCGTGTGAGCGGGGTTTGACACTAACTGATTTTAATTCCGGAATCCGTGATCGTTCTCCGCATGGAGGATCCGCGGGCATCGAAAGGAATGGATTTTCGAATTTCGAAAAATGTCCGCGAATTCTAGAGGGGTTGGAATTATATTCATTAGACTCGCCTCCAAAAACAAACAAACAAACAAAAAAACCACGTGAGCGCACCCAAAGGGAAAAAGAATTAGCAATATCGAGTAGCGAGGAGGTGAGAAGGCAGCCGGTGAATAATTCATCTGGGGCGGCGGGCCGCTATCCCTGGTTACAGCACTGATGAAATCCTCATGAAATTCCACGCTGCTAATTTTGCTGCCCCAATTTCATTATTAATGAGGGGTTTGAGTTACTGACGTAGGTGACCTAGTCTGAGCAGCGGGGTGCTGGGGCGACAGGTATCATACTGGGAGGATGTAGCAGAGCCGGTCTGGTGATGAAGCATTACTTATGGGGCCATCACTAAAGTGTGTCTTTGGTAAGCAATTCCGCTCGGCTATATTCACACCTAGTGGATTTTGCGCATCACATCCACACGTTACATATACTTCATCCATGTGATGAGCTGCCGAGGCCGTCGCAGCGATGATCCTCTATGCTTTTACACAGGAACGATCATCGCTAGTGAATGGAGGCGAGAGCGGTCGGGGAACTTCTGGCCTCCACTCACAGTAAACAGGCAGTCATCCATAAATGAACAGGCATCATTCAGTTTTCTGCATGCAAATTGAGAAGTCGAATGAATTCTCCTTTGTCATTCAGTCGGGGCGTGCCTTTACACTGAACGATAATTGGGCCCTGACACATCATATGGATGAGAATGGTTACAGGTAAATCCCAGTTCACACCGCAGATTTTGCCCAGGATTACACCACCATATTTCGGTCACCGTTTGGCATCCGCACGACTCCACACTCATAAAATCCGTTCAGAACGCACTTCTGTATTACGGACGCAAAACAGCGACTGAAATAAAGTATTGCGCTTCCAGCCGTTGTCGTGGGTTTTAAGTGAAATCCAAAGAGAAATCTGTGCAAATAAGCGTCCAATTCAGCCTATAGGATGCAGAATGGGGAAAAAAGTAGCGCTGCAACTCCTAAAATACGCATGCAAATCAGCCCCATTGAAAGGAGTCCAACCCCCATGCAGATCTGTAGCAACTGCATGTACAAAGCCGTGGTAGAGAGTCGCGGCTCCGCTGCAGCGCTCGGTCACGGATCGGGAAGCCGATTGGCAATTGAGGTTTCCGACAAAGATTGTAGTGTGAACGAAGCCAAAATTTCAACCAGATTTATGCAGCAAGCTTCTTTCTGGGAGCTTTATTTATGTATGGAGCTTGGTTCTGGCACTGTATTTATTCTCAGTGTGCCATTAACCCAAGGCTGGCATTGTACATGAGGCAGGCATCCAGTGTTACGGCATTACAGTCCGTAATTTCTGGTTTGGCAGGCAAGTGATATATTGTTTGAATATTTGCAACATAAGCATCTCTTTAAAGTACTTCCCACTTCTGGAAGACTCCGGCTCACATATGCCGCCATAGGTCGGCTGCACGCGGGCGGATTTGCATTGCGGAATGTGGAGTGGGCGTCCGCCTCCAGGATGACTTCCATTAAAGTCAAAGGAAGCTGTCCGATCCGCGTCCCTTCCCAATGACACTGCAGGCTCCTGTATGTGGACTCAGACCCAGTAGAGTGCAGCCAGCCCTAATAAGAGGACAATGAATGCTTCCTAAGGACTCCTACTACACCTGTTGGTTAATTAGATTGTATTCTACCCAACAGTAACAGCTGCCCATCACATCTCGGGTGCCGACAGATGCCACCGACAGCCTGGCGGAGTCCTTTACACACCCATTATATGGACACCGGCCGTTCAGAGCTGTGGAAGTCTCCGTGGCAAAGATCTAATATGGACCAGGGATACATTCAGGAACATACAGAAGACAGGAAGCCCTACAGCAAAGATACAAATAAGGCCCTTTACAGCTGCTGCTTGACACTAGAATACCGCTGACAATCGTCAACAGAAGGTGCCACTTCCTTGCAGAACCTGTGAAGGAGACATTGCTTTGCAGGTCTTCACCATCAGTTAGAATGGGTACAAGACCAACCCTGGAAAGGACCCCCTCTCTCTGGGGGTCCCATGGCAGCTATAAGGGCTGTTTCTATGGAATGCATGTGCTCCCCAGTCATTTGTCATGTAATAGTCATGAGCCAACTGACAGGCAAACTAAAAGGTAGTGAACACAGGACCCTTCTATAGAGCTCACAAAGGGAGCGGTCCCAACAGGTTTTCCCACCCATGGGCTATTCCATCACATGTACTTTCGGCCTGCAGTATAATTTTAGGGAAATGTCGGAAGCACCAGATCCAGTATATCCACCCAAATATGGCCGTTTGCTATAACGAGGTCCACCAAGCTTCTGGCGTGCCATCGGAAACGATCCTGAATGAATCAGTCCAGCATGGTTTTGGTTTGGATCTGCAGCGGTTGCTCCGAACTGCCACTGCCACAGACATGAGCGTGGCAAAACAGAAACCAAACTCTTTCAAGGAGGACCTCCAAAAAGGGAAACTGCCTGAGAACCACCGTCAAGTGGGTCAACAAGTCCCAGACCCTCCTGCGGATAGGGTGGTACGTAAACAGGAACCAGCACAGTGAGGGGTGCCTATTTGGCTCTTGCTATGGGGCACTCAGCTCCTTGTAGACCCAACAGCGTCATCTACTGTTGGAAACAATTATCGGTTCTAGAGGTTTATGGCTACCGTCCTGAAACGCGTATTTTCCCAGCAGAGTAAGGGTTAAGGGCAGCCATTTTTTCGTCATCTTCCCGGTTCTTCCGTAGATTGAGGAAAGTGCTGACAGCCACATTTAGAATGCTCTATCCATCATATTAATTCATTCTCCATTGTCACCGAGGGATTAAATTGTCAATAACATCTTTTAGTACGACACGTCTTCTGCAACAAGCGAGAACGCTGACTAATTAGATCCTCGCTCTTGTCGCAGCCCGCTGCTGGGGAGGGACGGGTACACACAGACATAGTCGTGCCGAGGATGTGTTAGCTGGCAGGGTACGGCTACATTCACACTTCAGGCTGTCAGCTACAATTCCGTCTCTCGGTTCCGATTTTGGATCAGAGAAATGGAATTAAAAAAACTGGAATAAAGATTTCTTGCATTTCTCCCCATTGATTTCAGCTTCTAGTGTTGCTTCCGTTTTTTAAAACAGAACAAATAGCGCGGTCTGCAGCACGGATCGCTCAATTAAAAAAAAAACTAAAAAAAACTAATAGACCGGAAGCAAAATTAAATGCTTTCTGTTCTTTTTTTTTTAAAGTTTTTAAAAATCAGTTTATTTCAGTTTGATTTCAGAATGCTAACGGACCGCCTGACGGAAGTGCGGACGCGCCCCGAGGCGACTGTGTGAAATAATAGATGGGAGCTCTAAATATAAAAAAAACACATTAAAAAAAAAAAAATGGAGCGATTCTCCATAAAATATGAACAAATGTGTTCTGCATTGGGGTTGTGATTCCCCGGCCGCTCTCACTGTATAAAATGAATATCGCATTTGGTTAAAATTTACTTAAATAAATAGAAATTTTTAAATCCACATCAATTAATATTTTTTAGCATTTAGTTTTCCCTCTAATATAGAAAAAGCCTAAAAAACTCACTGAAAAGTTTAAAAAAAAAAATACAATCTGGTAAAAACTAAATTACAAAAAACTAAAATATACAATATTAGGGGGAAAAAAAAAAATATAAAAATATTTCAAAAATTAATTTTAGGAAATGAAACAAAATAGTAAAAAACTTTAAGTAAAAGCGTGATGACAGCAGCCGTATCTCTCACTATTCAGGCTTCAACTCACAGAATTAACGAAAATGGTTTTAAGGAAGCCCGTTTCTCATTTGGGTGAAGTCGGCTTTTTGTAGTCGGCTTTAGCTTTTTAGTTAAACTGACAAAAAAAAAATAATACTTCTGTGGATATAAATTATTCCACATGATGATGCCGCCTTTAGGGACCTTTCAGGAGGGCAGAATTTGGCTGCAACACACAGAAAATTTCGCCCCAAAACCCACACGTCTCCGGCTGATTTTGAGGCAGAATTGAGAATGGCTTAAAAATCTGCGGGCCTTTAGGCCGCCCTCGCACTGCGTTTACGGGGGTTTCAGCAGCATTTGCATATGTTTTGGCAGCGGTTTCAGCACAGCAAAAAACGCAGCCTGTGTTGGGGGGGGGGCTAAAATGCGTGGCTTTTGGTCCTACGTTCCGCAGCAGCATATCCCGCTGTGTGCTGAGGTCTGTGTTGCAGCCAAATTCCAGCCCATCTGAAAGGTCCATAAAGGTAACTTCACATGGGACCCTGTTGGCTGCCCGACAGCCGCCCCACCGACTACCGCCCGACTTTTGCTCTTGTGCTCTCTTCACAGTAGGGATCGTCATTCTGTAAATGAAGGCGAAGCTACGAGCGATTGCTTTTTAGTCGCGGCTGCGTGCGCACAGGACGATCATCACCCAAGTTTGCTGTTTCCAGCAGTAATTCGGGTACTAATCACCTGCACCTTTAGCCTTCTGAGGAGTTCTATTGGCAAAGCCCTAATCATAGTGTGTCAAGCAGGAGGCTTCCTTCAGTAGTGGTCGAATACTCGGATTACACCGATTGCTGTAAGACTCAACAACCAACAAAACGGGACCGAAAATATTCTTTCATTGCCAATTCTTCATAGCGGTTTGTCAGCCAATGCCTGTAAGTCACTCTAAAGCAACAACAAGTACACTGCTAACCAGTACAAAACGATTATAGGCCGAAAAATCAGTGTCATTACGTATTGGGCCACTCTGTTATGGTATGAGCCGAACATCCTTCATGTGCCGCAGTAACAGATTGCGGTGTTATGTAAAGATACGGAGTCCTAGATAGGCCACGAAGATTGTCTCCATCCATAGCAGTACCACCTCTGCATCACAATACACATACAGGCACTTCAATACGCCCATTGAAATAAGGCTCTGGTCTTCTGTTCCACCGGAGGAACCCTGGTGGACCCAGTTATAAGTGAGGGGCTGCTCACATGTGCGTTGGAGATCCGTCATCCCAGATGACATAAGACCGCATGCTGTGCTATTTCATTTGGGAAAATGCTGGACTGTATGACGGAGGCCGGACTGACCCCATTACAGTCAATGGGACAGATCCGTTCCCTGTAGGGTTTCCATTTACCTGCTCCCATAACGGAACAGAAGGATGGAAGCCCTGAATGCAGACTTGAACAATGAATGCTATCCATCAGGAATCATTGGGGGTCTGCGTGAAAAACAGATCCATCATACCTGTCACCAAGAATGAAAGCCGTGATAATGGGAGCTTGAACGTAGCCGAAAGAGTATTAAAAGCGCAAAAAGTTAAAACTGAAAGTTGCACAAAAATAAAATATAAAACTAAAAAATAAATAAAAAAATAAAAATATATATATTTTTTTTATTTTTTTCCCATTCATAACATTCCTAGATCACCAACAGTGTAATGCTATGGATTCTAGAATATGGTAATTAACGGGCGTTGATGGGTTTTAGCCATCTGTGGAAGGGTTACATTTTGATAGACAAAAGTCATATTCGAACATCTTGCTGGACGGTCCAATAGACTAGAACCGGTCCAGCTTAGGAAGTGCTTAGGGTTCATCGTCTCTAAGTGTGACTTTTCTCTCTCTCTCAATTTGGTGGGATAGAACAGCGTAGCAACGTATGATCCACGTAGGAAACCTAAGTAACGTAAAGCTGTACATCCCACGATCCAGCGGTGTCGATCCGAAGATCATGCAGCGTACTTCTCCCATAGACTTGTATGAGAGCGATCGGGTATGGGACTCTGAAAAGAACCAGATTCTGCGGTCCGGCGCAATCTTCATAGAGCGACACTGCTGGATCACGGGAGTGAGAAGAGTATAAAAAAATACATAACTCGCCTCCCTGGAAACTCTAGCAGCTCTATAACTTAGTTTATGGTGCTGTGGGGAATCACATGAGTGGGGGGGCGGGGGGGGGGGAACCCCAAAAACTGAAGAAAAAAAAAATACAATGCAAACGCATGGAAATTGATCAGTCTTTCACTTAAAAATAAATAAAATATCATACTAGACTACGTGGATACAGTCTAAACAAAAAAAAAAAAAGTATTTTAAAAAATGGTCATAAATATAGATGCGCTGAAGGTTTGTATGCCGCAGGCTTCATTCAAGGTGTTGGCAAACAAATTGCTCCAATCGCAGTCATTAGCCATTTAGTGATCTCTAACCGTCGTATTTAACATAGCCCAACAGAGGCGGAGGGCTCCCCCTATCCCCCAAATGGCTTGCCCAAGCTTCATGCATCATGGAGAGCCTGCAGATATTATAAAATACTGCAATACTTAAGCATTGCAATATATTGCAAAAGCTATATTAAACAATCGCAAGTTCACAGTAATAGTCATAAGCAAAAGTAAATAAATACACAAAGCCAGAACTGCTCTTTTTAGGTCCCCCCATTTCAGAGGGAAAATGTAACGAAAAGCAATCAAAAAGTTACATGTATCTAAAAATTGTGCCAATAGAAACTACAGGTCACTATGGGTCACCTTCACACAAACCCATCACTGCAACTATTAAAAAAAAAAGTCATGGTAGTTAGAAGATGGGAACAGGAATTTTTAAGAAAAAAGAGGTATTTGTTTTAAAATTAGTACAACCCCCCCCCCCCAAAATATATATATATATATATATATAATATTTGCCATCACCATAATCATACTGAAAAGTTTTAATGCCCATAATAAACAAGTCCGTATACGGCCGGTCGGCAGGAAAAAAAAAAAAAAAAGTTATGAATATTTGAAAGCGGGGAGGAAAAAAAATGAAAATGGAAAACAAAGGCCCGTCCTTACAGAGTTAAATCTGCCCATCTATTGTACACTTCTTTTCATGTACGCTGCATGCTAAACGCATATGAAATGTGCACAGGTTCCTACACACATACGGATGGAGGAGATTCATCTCAGGACTTCGGAAATGTTTTAGCATAAATAGGTAAATAATGAAATGATGATGATGATGTCACGGAATGCGATGGCGGTACTAAGGTCGCGGAATGCGATGGGGTACTAAGGTCACGGAATGCGATGGGGGTACTAAGGTCACGGAATGCGATGGCGGTACTAAGGTCACGGAATGCGATGGCGGTACTAAGGTCACGGAATGCGATGGCGGTACTAAGGTCACGGAATGCGATGGCGGTACTAAGGTCACGGAATGCGATGGCGGTACTAAGGTCACGGAATGCGATGGCGGTACTAAGGTCGCGGAATGCGATGGCGGTACTAAGGTCGCAGAATGCGATGGCGGTACTAAGGTCGCGGAATGCGATGGCGGTACTAAGGTCACGGAATGCGATGGCGGTACTAAGGTCGCGGAATGCGATGGCGGTACTAAGGTCGCGGAATGCGATGGCGGTACTAAGGTCGCGGAATGCGATGGCGGTACTAAGGTCGCGGAATGCGATGGCGGTTCTAAGGTCACGGAATGCGATGGCGGTACTAGAAGGATTGCTTTAGCTCCAGTAACAGATCAGAAAGTTAAGCAACAATACGAACACTAATAGTCATAAAGAATCGTAACGACCATAATCCTAAGAATCTAAAAACAATACACTAACAAACACAAAAAAACATAAAAAAGGCAAAAACAATATCTATAATAAAATAACAAAAGTAAAAAAAAAAAAAAAAAGAAGCACATATTTATAGCGTATTAACATATGACCGAACTGCAGAACACATCCTGAATGGCAGCGAGGAGGACATTCCAACATCAGAATCATAATGGATGAGGAGCAAAAAAGTAAAAAAAAAAAATAAAAAAAAACAAACACCAAAAAAGAAACAAATGCCATTAGAAATGCAAAAAAAAGAACAAGAAGAGTTGGTACATGTGTGGATGAATCAGGATGAACGCTGCAGTTTCCAATAGAGCCTTTTGCAAGCTGAGCGGTTGTCAATGTAGGGGACTACAAAGCCCAGCACATCCCAGGCAGCATGAATGGCCTTACCTGCAGAGTCCTGGCTGCTGGCTGTATGGGCGAGCAGGGCAGGAGGTGCGGGCTGCAGATGTGTAACAATGCAATCGGTGTCATCATATTGCAATCTCTCCCATTCAGTGTAATGATGCAATTTGCATTAACACGGTCAGGTGGGCGGAGCTCGCAGATGGAGCCGCACACTTTCCTACAGATTGCAATGACCTTCTGTATTTTGGATGATACAGATGATCTTATGCAATAGTATCCAAGCCGCGTCCTGATGGCGCAAGTATAAATAGACCCAAATCCACGTGAGCAGATGTTTCTATCAGTTATACCTACAGCAGCGCCAAGAATGGAAGCTGCCCGCAGGATAATGACACTGCGCTGCAGAGCGGCGTATCTAACCTATTATATGTGCTGCAGAGCGGCGTATCTAACCTATCATATGTGCTGCAGAGCGGCGTATCTAAGCCTATTATATGTGCTGCAGAGCGGCATATCTAACCTATTCTATGTGCTGCAGAGCGGCGTATCTAACCTATTCTATGTGCTGCAGAGCGGCGTATCTAAGCCTATTATATGTGCTGCAGAGCGGCGTATCTAACCTATTCTATGTGCTACAGAGCGGCGTATCTAACCTATCATATGTGCTGCAGAGCGGCGTATCTAAGCCTATTATATGTGCTGCAGAGCGGCGTATCTAAGCCTATTATATGTGCTGCAGAGCGGCGTATCTAAGCCTATTATATGTGCTGCAGAGCGGCGTATCTAACCTATTATATGTGCTGCAGAGCGGCGTATCTAGCCTATCATATGTGCTGCAGAGCGGCGTATCTAGCCTATCATATGTGCTGCAGAGCGGCGTATCTAGCCTATTATATGTGCTGCAGAGCGGCGTATCTAACCTATTATATGTGCTGCAGAGCGGCGTATCTAACCTATTATATGTGCTGCAGAGCGGCGTATCTAACCTATTATATGTGCTGCAGAGCGGCGTATCTAACCTACTATATGTGCTGCAGAGCGGCGTATCTAACCTATTATATGTGCTGCAGAGCGGCGTATCTAAGCCTATTATATGTGCTGCAGAGTGGCGTATCTAAGCCTATCATATGTGCTGCAGAGCGGCGTATCTAAGCCTATTATATGCGCTGCAGAGCGGCATATCTAACCTATTCTATGTGCTGCAGAGCGGCGTATCTAACCTATCATATGTGCTGCAGAGCGGCGTATCTAAGCCTATTATATGTGCTGCAGAGCGGCGTATCTAAGCCCATTATATGTGCTGCAGAGCGGCGTATCTAAGCCCATTATATGTGCTGCAGAGCGGCGTATCTAGCCTATCATATGTGCTGCAGAGCGGCGTATCTAAGCCTATTATATGTGCTGCAGAGCGGCGTATCTAGCCTATCATATGTGCTGCAGAGTGGTGTATCTAACCTATTATATATGTGCTGCAGAGCGGTGTATCTAACCTATTATATGTGCTGCAGAGCGGCGTATCTAAGCCTATTATATGTGCTGCAGAGCGGCGTATCTAGCCTATCATATGTGCTGCAGAGTGGTGTATCTAACCTATATGTGCTGCAGAGCGGTGTATCTAACCTATTATATGTGCTGCAGAGCGGCGTATCTAAGCCTATTATATGTGCTGCAGAGCGGCGTATCTAGCCTATCATATGTGCTGCAGAGCGGCGTATCTAACCTATTATATGTGCTGCAGAGTGGCGTATCTAAGCCTATTCTATTGCTGCAGAGCGGTGTATCTAAGCTAGTTATGTATGAGGCAGTGCTGCGGAGCCGGGTTATGTAAGGTGGCTTTACATAGGACTGCCATCGCCCGAATAGCATCGCGAGACAGTTGCTACAGCGACCGTTTAGCGTGTGCGAGGAGCGGTCACTTCTTTACATCAGGTGATAATTAATCAATCAGCGACTATTTTTAGCTACGCCGAAACGAAGCGACTAGTTAACAAATTGGTGCTCGTTACCCGGTTGGGGGCCGCGGATACATAGAGCAAATGTCAGCGCCAATTGTGCCATCCACCTACTACATGGCCGGTAGTGACGCCATATAAAGGCTCGATTTACACGGCTGAGTGCGAGATCTGTCCAAGATAACCGTACTGATATCGCGCGCCTATTTTCTGCAATTGCGATGTGTTTTGCAAGAAAGATGCGCTGCAGCTCCGGCCGCCGTTTGCATCTGGGCAGCGTTTTTTTTCACTAATGTAAATTTCACACATTTAAAATAATCGGTTCTATTCATGTTTTTCATTCTGTGCATCTGGCAGCGCATGACCTCATGCGGGAAAACACCCATGGAAATACGGCCTAAGCCCATCATATGTGATAGGGTCTGCTGAGCTGGGGTATCTAATCCCATCATATGGGATACTGCGCTGCTGAGCTGGGGTATCTAATCCCATCATGTGTTAGAATGTGCTGCTGAGCTGGGGTATCTAATCCCATCATATGGGATACTGCGCTGCTGAGCTGGAGTATCTAATCCCATCATATGGGATACTGCGCGCTGCTGAGCTGGGGTATCTAATCCCATCACATGGGATCCTGCGCTGCTGAGCTGGAGTATCTAATCCCATCATATGGGATACTGTGCTGCTGAGCTGGGGTATTTAATCCCATCATATGGGATACTGCGCTGCTGAGCTGGGGTATCTAATCCCATCATGTGTGATACTGCGCTGCTGAGCTGAGTATCTAATCCCATCATGTGTGATACTGCGCTGCTGAGCTGAGTATCTAATCCCATCATGTGTGATACTGCGCTGCTGAGCTGGAGTATCTAATCCCATCATGGGTGATACTGCGCTGCTGAGCTGGGGTATCTAATCCCATCATGGGTGATACTGCGCTGCTGAGCTGGGGTATCTAATCCTATCATGTGTGATACTGTGTGCTGCTGAGCTGGGGTATCTAATCCCATCATGGGTCATACTGCGCTGCTGAGCTGGGGTATCTAATCCCATCATGTGTGATACTGCGCTACTGAGCTGGGGTATCTAATCCCATCATATGGGATACTGCGCTGCTGAGCTGGGGTATGTAATCCCATCATGGGTGATACTGCGCTGCTGAGCTGGGGTATCTAATCCCATCATGTGTGATACTGCGCTGCTGAGCCAAGCTATAGAAACCCAGGTTGTGTGAGATCTGATCTGTATAGCCTCTGTATCTAAACTCATCATGCGTGATACTGTGCTGTTGAGATGGGGAATGCAGACCTATCCTATGTGATATGTGCCAAACTGCTGTATCTAAGCATATCCTGTTGGATACTGCATGCTGAGCCAGTGTATATAAGCCCATCATGTGTAATACTGTCTGCTCAGCTGGTGTATCCAATCCCGTCATGGTGAAACTGTTGGCTGTGACATTGTATCCAAGCGCATCGTGTATCCAATTATTGTCTGCTAAACCTATGTATCCAAGCCTACCACATATAATATGGTCTGCTGAGGCGGTGTATCCAAGCCTGCTATTTGTGATACTCTCTGCTGAGTAAGGCCTCCTGCAAACGGGCGGATTTGCATTGCAAAATCCAAAACGGGATTCCGCAGCAAATACTGGCCATAGTTTGCTATGAAAATACGCGATTTCCTGCCTACGAACGAAATGAATTGCGATTTTCCGCTCGCGGGGGAGAAACTGCAGCATGCTGCAATTCTGTGCAGGCTAGGCATGGCCGGCTTACAATTTCATGGAAGCTGTTCGTCCCACGGCCATTCTACAATCACCATTGCGCAACGGCACATCGTCCTTTGTACTGCGCATGTGTGCTGGCGCTCCGGCCAGCACATTCGCAGCAGAGGAGAAGACCAGCGGAGAGGTAAGCTAGGGTCACCAGCTGCCCCCAAGTCGAACTCCACTGCGTGAATCCCGCGCTCAAGTGTTCTATCTAGTACTGTCATCTGTAACACACTCTGCTGCGGTGGAGTACCCAAGCCGATCGGGCGTGATGCTCTGCTGCGGCAAAAAAAAAATAAATAAATAAATCGCTTCTTTGTTCCCGCGATTTTTGAGCGTCAGCTTTTCTTGCAAAAACATGGCCGCCGCTGGGGATTTCTGAGCGCGATTTTTTAGAGTAACAGTCAAGAGGACTTTCTGATGTAAAAACACAAAAGCACAAAAAAAAAAATCGCAAGTTTGAGCGGCGCTGCGATAATAAGGAGGCTCCAGAGGGAAACATGGGAGATAAGCAAAAAAAAAAAAAATACTAAATCACTCACAGATAGGGCATGCCGCAATTTTTTTGTCGCTTCCAACAACACATGAGCAAAAACGTCGCAAATGTGAAGGCAACCATTGAAAATCCTTGGTTTCATAATTCTGCGTTCTCACTCTCTCTCGCCAGTGTGAAGGCGCCCTCAAACAGGTGCCCGCTAATAAAAACATGTATAGTGTGTCATGCTGAGCAAACCGAGACAGTCGAACCCTGTTTTGGATCAAACCTCGCTAAAAGGGTGAACCCGAACCTCAGCCGGTTCGTCTCAGCCGAAGCTGCTGAAAGTCGTCTTCAGGAGTCAGAAGGATGAGGAGGAGATGAACAGATGAAGAAAAAGGAGAAAAAGAAAAATATATATTTCTTATTGAGTAACTTTGCCATAAAGCAGGTGAGAAGTCCTTGGATACACCGCTAGGTGAGCCGGGGGGGTTATATGGGGCCTTATGGCCTGTAGACAGGGGTGTAGACCAGTTTCAGGGCTATTGGTGAAGTTCCAGATTGGTTCAAACAAATTCAGACTGAATCAAACTTTTTGCCCAAATTTGGCAAATTTGCAGAACAGAATTTTTGAAAAGTTGCTTCATCACTAACTAAGCTCATCCTGAGTGATAAGTCAGAGTAGCGCTACACCCCCCATCAACTAACCTTATACGATACCCCCGGCACACGGTGTGCGGTTAGTTATGGCGTATGTAGGCATGTGAAGGGCAGCAGTGGCGCTCCGTACAGGTAATGTAAACCCCGCATCATTAACAGCCACCTTTATTAAGGATGCCGCAGATATTCCTTCTCGTTGCATGAATGTGCGCTGGGGGCTTATTAATTAAATGCAAACGACATTGAACATTGATGCTGATTTGGGAAAACATAAAATCGCAGGAGCAATTAAAGCCAAGAAAAAAAAATAGAAAACATAAAAAGACAAGAAGTAACGAGAGCAGATTAAAGGGAGAAAACAAAAAGCGCCCTGGGTGCCCGGACTGCGGCAGCGAAGGGCCGGACTGCACTGACCATCATTCATTACTAATGACTTCACAAGGACAAATATTCAATGGTGGCGAGGTGCGACACAAGACTGGCACGCAGCAGCCTCTCCTGGGTTCTGGGCACTGGGGGCAGCGCCGGCCTGGCTGGACGGCTCATTATTAGATACAGTGCGATGCTTTGACGGGGCGCAGGTGAACTCATTAGCCATCTTTCTCCATCCTTCAACTCATGCCACCTCCAGACTGAAGATAAATGATCAGCCGCATGTGGGCTCTTTAAATACCAGCCTGGAACATGGCGACCTCGTTGCTAGGCTGTAGGTGGCACTGTGGGTTAGATTAACCAGAAAAATCAAAAAGATTCTGCAGCATGTATGGCTGAGGACTGGGAGGATACTCTAAGTTACAAGGATTTTCCACCAAAGTTAGACTGATGCAAAGTAACAATCACCATCAGCGTGTGATACAATGTATCAAAAGGCATCAGATTTAAAGAGCCCTTTACAAGAAAATAACATTTATGGTGAAAAAGGTAATGAAATATTCTATTCTTTAGTCATCTTTTTAGATGCGTTTCTGGAAAGCTGGATGACAACCAATATGGCCGCCATTATAGCAGTTGTCAACATACGTAATGGGAATTTACAAAGGCCATGATATACCCGTCTGTCATGTCATCACACAATCAGGTAGTTTTGGAAAGCTACGGCCCCCAGACCCCAGCCTCGGCACGTGATGGCTACGGCCCCCCCAGACCCCGACCTGGGCACGCGACGGCTACGGCCCCCCCCCCCCCAGACCCCGACCTGGGCACGCGACGGCTACGCCCCCCCCCCCCCAGACCCCGACCTGGGCACGCGACGGCTACGGCCCCCCCCCACAGACCCCGACCTGGGCACGCGACGGCTACGGCCCCCCCCCCCCCCCCCCAGACCCCGACCTGGGCACGCGACGGCTACGCCCCCCCCCCAGACCCCGACCTGGGCACGCGACGGCTACGCCCCCCCCCCCAGACCCCGACCTGGGCACGCGACGGCTACGCCCCCCCCCCCCAGACCCCGACCTGGGCACGCGACGGCTACGCCCCCCCCCCCCAGACCCCGACCTGGGCACGCGACGGCTACGCCCCCCCCCCCCCAGACCCCGACCTGGGCACGCGACGGCTACGCCCCCCCCCCCCCCCAGACCCCGACCTGGGCACGCGACGGCTACGCCCCCCCCCCCAGACCCCGACCTGGGCACGCGACGGCTACGCCCCCCCCCCCCAGACCCCGACCTGGGCACGCGACGGCTACGCCCCCCCCAGACCCCGACCTGGGCACGCGACGGCTACGCCCCCCCCCCCCCCCCCAAAGACCCCGACCTGGGCACGCGACGGCTACGCCCCCCCCCTCAAAGACCCCAACCTGGGCACGCGACGGCTACGCCCCCCCCCCTCAAAGACCCCAACCTGGGCACGCGACGGCTACGCCCCCATCCCCCCCAGACCCCAACCTGGGCACGCGACGGCTACGCCCCCGCCCCCCCCCCAGACCCCAACCTGGGCACGCGAGGGCTACGGCCCCCCAGACCCCAACCTGGGCACGCGACGGCCCCGGCCCCCCAGCCCCCAACCTGGGCACGCGACGGCTACGGCCCCCCCAGACCCCAACCTGGGCACGTGACGGCTACGGCCCCCCCAGACCCCAACCTGGGCACGCGACGGCTACGGCCCCCCCCCAGACCCCAACCTGGGCACGCGACGGCTACGGCCCCCCCCAGACCCCCAACCTGGGCACGCGACGGCTACGGCCCCCCCCAGACCCCAACCTGGGCACGCGACGGCTACGGCCCCCCCCAGACCCCAACCTGGGCACGCGACGGCTACGGCCCCCCGACCCCAACCTGGGCACGCGACGGCTACGGCCCCCCCCCCCCAGACCCCAACCTGGGCACGCGACGGCTACGGCCCCCCCCCAGACCCCAACCTGGGCACGCGACGGCTACGGCCCCCCCCCAGACCCCAACCTGGGCACGCGACGGCTACGGCCCCCAGACCCCAACCTCGGCACGCGACGGCTACGGCCCCCCGACCCCAACCTCGGCACGCGACGGCTACGGCCCCCCGACCCCAACCTCGGCACGCGACGGCTACGGCCCCCAGACCCCAACCTCGGCACGCGACGGCTACGGCCCCCAGACCCCAACCTCGGCACGCGACGGCTACGGCCCCCAGACCCCAACCTCGGCACGCGACGGCTACGGCCCCCAGACCCCAACCTTGGTACACTACTACGGTCCCCAGAACCAAGGTGACAAAATAAAGTAGTAGAAGTAAGCAATCGCGTTGCACGGGTGCTAAAAAGCTGATTGTCCCTTCTGATGTTCCAAGGAGTGACTGAGCCAGGAAAAGGATGATTAACGTAACTCTACAAGATGCTGCCACAAAAAAGGAAGAAAATCATCTGTCCGAGCGTAGCCAAGGTTGTCGATCACCAGCTTGTAGGGGGGGGGGGGGGTCACTAGGTGGATGAAGGCTGGGGGTGGTCAGCACCCTGTATAACCGCAAAAGTCGTACATAGCTAAGGCCATGATAACAACCACATTGGTGGTCACTCAGATTTAACATTAAGTGATCTGGGGAAGTATCTGAAATGACGTATTCGTAGTTACCAACGTTTCCCTGTTAAATCGGTAGTCACCCAGCTTTCCCAAAAATAACGAAACAATTTGATAGAATTCTCCAATTTCTGACAACTTTACATTTTTTAAGAATATTTCTGGTCCCTAGCATTATTACTTTGTCTATTGAACCTTTGTACTCCAACTCCTACACCCCGTGTGGACTATGGACACTCGACACGCGGGCTGGCCGTTGTAGAGCTGAAAGAAAGGCAAGTGTAACTATCAGGAATTGCCGTAGCACGCCAAAGACACGGCATTTACACGTCAGTGATGTTTCTGCTGTATTAATCCCATTTTTTGTTTTAAGGTTTAGTCCCCCCCCCCCTCCCCTCCTCTTTCAATTCTCTCCATTAAAATTCCGCTCCACTCTGAACAAACCCCCATTGTTCCCTATCAAAACTTCAGCAGAATGAAGGGAAAAGGGGGGCAACACCATGTGGCGCTTGATGGAACATGAGCCGACCTGGCAGGGAACAGGCGGCCGGCCGTACCTAGAAGCAGATGGACACACATCACTAACCTCAGACCTGGGATCCTATACACAGGTGTGCCCAGGGATTAGCTTTCCAGAAAAGCAGCTACTTAAAGGCATCCCTTTATTGACTACCAACCTTTCCCTAATATGCTTGAGGACATCGCAAGGAAACCTTTAGCAGATGCTTTCCGCCTCTGCAGGGGCCGATGGAATTTAGAAAGTGGCTACTGTAAAATCTGAGATGTGTTGGTAACAATATATCTCTTTAGGACACCTAATCTGTGTGTTTGACCCCTTGTCTGATGCCACGTTGGGATGAGAGGCTTCACTGGAAGTCATGGACCCCAATGCAAGAATATTCCCGTCCCTCCACATTATGTGTTGCTGTATTCTCACCGGTTATAGTGAGTGCAGCTCTGGAGTATAATACAGGGTGTAAGTGCAGATCAGTATAGGATAAGTAATGTATGTAGACAGTGACTCCACCAGCAGAATAGTGAGTGCAGCTCTGGAGTATAATACAGGATGTAACTCAGGAGCAGTACAGAATAAGTAATGTACGTACACAGTGACTCCACCAGGATAATAGTGAGTGCAGCTCTGGAGTATAATACAGGGTGTAAGTGCAGATCAGTATAGGATAAGTAATGTATGTACACAGTGACTCCACCAGCAGAATAGTGAGTGCAGCTCTGGGGTATAATACAGGATGTAACTCAGGAGCAGTACAGGATAAGTAATGTATGTACACAGTGACTCCACCAGGATAATAGTGAGTGCAGCTCTGGAGTATAATACAGGATGGAACTCAGGATCAGTACAGGATAAGTAATGTATGTACACAGTGACTCCACCAGCAGAATAGTGAGTGCAGCTCTGGGGTATAATACAGGATGTAACTCAGGATCAGTACAAGATAAGTAATGTATGTACACAGTGACTCCACCAGCAGAATAGTGAGTGCAGCTCTGGGGTATAATACAGGATGTAACTCAGGAGCAGTACAAGATAAGTAATGTGTGTACACAGTGACTCCAGCAGCAGAATAGTGAGTGCAGCTCTGGGGTATAATACAGGATGTAACTCAGGATCAGTACAAGATAAGTAATGTATGTACACAGTGATTCCACCCGCAGAATAGTGAGTGCAGCTCTGGAGTATAATACAGGATGTAACTCAGGATCAGTACAGGATAAGTTATGTATGTACACAGTGACTCCACCAGCAGAATAGTGAGTGCAGCTCTGGAGTATAATACAGGATATAACTCAGGATCAGTACAGGATAAGTAATGTATGTACACAGTGACTCCACCAGCAGAATAGTGAGTGCAGCTCTGCAGTATAATACAGGATGTAACTCAGGATCAGTACAGGATAAGTAATGTATGTACACAATGACTCCATCAGCAGAATAGTGAGTACAGCTCTGGAGTATAATACAGGATGTAACTCAGGATCAGTACAGGATAAGTAATGTATGTACATGGTGACTCCACCAGCAGAATAGTGAGTGCAGCTCTGGAGTATAATACAGGATGTAAGTCAGAATTCTTACAAGATGAGTAGGGTCATGTTTTCACACAGTGACTCAACTTTTAATGTAGCTAGACCACATATGTATATGCTTAATGACGGATGTACCGTGAAAGCACGAACAGCATCAGCTCCCTCCATTGAACAAAGCATCCAGTAGAACCTTGGACATGGCCGCCGCAGCTGTAACTCTCCGAAATCCCAATTACCGCCCTACGTGTTACTTGGAGGCCGCAGACCTTTGTGTCTGGGACTCATTTCACAGGGCTGGTAATTCTAGAGCTGGGATACAGGGAGTTGCCCTGCTGCCAATTCAACGTTTAATGCCCCTAATCTGTTCCAGTCATTCCCCGATCTGATGCTGGCGGAGCGCAGGGTCCTGGGGGGCTTTCTTTAAGTGCTCTGTTACTTTTAGTAAAGTACTTTGGAATTCTAATATAAGTAGAACAACACCAGATCTTTGCACCTCTGCCACATTGCCCGCTGTCACCTCACCTTCATCAAAAGGGAGTAAGATGGGGAATTAGTTATTCAGCTTCATCACAATGTATATATGGCGTATCTAAGCCTAGAAAGTGTGATACGGTCTCAGGGATCCACACAGCACTACATCCCCCATGATGTAATGTAACAAGGTGATAAAATAACGCTCCAGGCGAAGTGTGCTACTAAGCCGGAGTATCTAAGCCCATCACGATGTGTGATGCAATAAAATAAGATTGCGTATCTAAGCAGACTGTGTGTAATACTGTGCATCAAAGCAGTTGCATCTAATCCCATCTTGTGTGATACTATGCTGTAGAGCTGCTGTATCTAAGCCTATCATATGTGATATTATCCTGCTGTATCCAAGCCTATTGTGTTTAATACTGTGGGTTAAAGCGGCTGTATCTAAGCTCATTTTAAGTGATACTGTGCTGCTGTAACTAAGGCTGGGTTCACACGGGACAGAATTGGTGCAGAATGTCCGTGTGGACTTGACACATTCATTTTTAAACCCGAGACGAAGTAGCAAAGTGGACAAGCTGCGCGGAAAGTGACACGAGGCAATGTGGCATCCGCAACTTACCAGTTGTATGCGGTCTCTGCCGCGTACGCTCTTACCTATAGGGAGCGGTTTCCGCAGCAGATTACAGACTGAAAAGTCGCTTCAAACCCGAGCCAAGTGGTGCGGGCATTGAAGTAGCCTTTCCACTGCGGAAATCTCACAGGATTTCCGTGTCGTCCCTCTACGGACATTCCGATTATCGCAAGATTTCCGTCCCATGGAACCCAGGCACAGAGCCCTTATACACCTTGGCCGAAAGTTCAGTTCGGAGATTCTAGCACAGATCCAGTATAAAAAACCTTGGACAAAGTAGCGCAGCGCGATACTGTGCTGCAGAGCTGCCGTATCTAAGCCCATCACGCGTGATACTGGGCTGCAAAGCTCATAGAATGGTAGAGTTGGAAGGGACCTCCAGGGTCATCGGGTCCAGCTGCCTGCTCAGTGCAGGATCACTAAATCATCCCAGACAGATGTCTGTCCAGCCTCTGAAGACTCACATTGAAGAACTCTCCACCTCCCGTGGTAACCTGTTCCACTCATTGATCCCCCTCACTGTCTAATATCTAATCTGTGTCTCCTCCCTTTCAGTTTCATCCCATTGCTTCTAGTCTTTCCTTGTGCAGATGAGAATAGGGCTGATCCCTCTGCACTGTGACAGCCCTTCAGATATTTGTAGACAGCTATTAAGTCTCCTCTCAGCCTTCTCTTCTGCAAGCTAAACATTCCCAGATCCTTTAACCGTTCCCCATAGGACATGATTTGCAGACCGCTCACCATCCTAGTAACTCTTCTCTGAACTTGCTCCAGTTTGTCTATGTCTTTTTTAAAGTGGGGTGCCCAGATCTGGACACAGTATTCCAGATGAGGTCTGACTAAGGAAGAGTAGAGGGGGATAATGATCTCACGTGATCTAGACTCTATGCTTCTCTTAATACATCCCAGAATTGTGTTTGCCTTTTTGGCTGCTGCATCACATTGTTGACTCATGTTCAGTCTTTGATCTATTAGTATACCCAAGTCTTTTTCACATGTGCTGCTGCTTAGCCCAATTCCTCCCATTCTGTATGTGCTTTTTTCATTTTTCTTGCCCAGATGTAGGACTTTGCATTTCTCCTTGTTAAATGGCATTCTGTTAGTCGCTGCCCACTGTGCAAGCTTGTCTAGATCTTTTTGAATCCTCTCTCTCATGTTAGTATCTGAGTCCATCACAGGTTTGCTACTGGGCTACAGAATCTAACCTTCTAATGTGCAATACTGCCTGGTGTATCTAATCCAATATTAGCTGGTGTATCTAATCTAATCATGCATAATACTGTGCTGCAGAGGTGCTGTATCTAAGCCCATCACACCTGATGTTGTGTTGCAGAATCTAACCTTATCGTGTGCGACTCTCTGCTTAGCTAGTGTATCTAAGCCTCTCCTATGTGATACAGTCTTGGAGCACCACACAGTTCTACATTCCCGCTCCACAGAGCGGATTGCTCATCTGTGCAGTACAAGAAACACAGACAACGTGACCAAGGCCCCTTTACTACATCCTATACTATGTGTGGGCACTACGGGCAGCGCCACGTGAGTTTTTTGCCAGCTGCATTGTGTATACCTGTATCTCTCGATGTATACAGACACACCGCTGCCGTCGTGTCTCAGCCGCAGAGCAGCACTCCCCGTTATGCTGCAGACCTCGCTACTCCCAGGGAGGATTTGCCCGCTGCTGGGTTTTCGGAGGGACCTTCTATTCCAGCACAAGTTGTTACACAGAAGCAAGGAAGTCACCGGTGATCGATGTCCCACACACGGCGATTGGGGGCGCTGATGAGCATACTGCACAACTAGAAGGTTTTAGTTAGCTCCAAGTTTGGTAGGTGAGAAGATCAGTAACACTTGGGTGTTTCCATTCCAACTGTCAATGGGACTTTCTAATGTTAAAACCACATCAGACGGCAACTTGCGTTTTTGGTGCGTTGCGTTTTTAACATTAGAAAGTCCCATTGGACTTGGAAAAAAAAACGCAGCGAATTCTCAGCGGGGAAAAAAACCCGCTAGTGGATAGGCACCCTCCTACAGATGACGAGGCAGTGGCGGTGCTGGCAGCTCTGTGACTGGTTGACCGGGACCAGCAGGCAGCGTGTGGCAGGGATTCTCCTTCCTGTCCTCCCATGTCCTGACCGCTCCTATCCAGTATGGAGGAGGGGGGGGGTGAGAAGTGGTGGGCCCAATGTGGCCAGCTGATCCGGTGTCCCCCTAACCAGGTGTGGCCGCAAACTGCATGTGAGCCTGGCCAGGCATCTCCAGTGTGGCGGCCGTATGACCTGGTGATGGGGGTTATTTGGAGAACGATGGGGGTAATGTTGGGGCACATGGGTTGAGTGTAACGAGGGGGTAGTGTGGTGGCAGGTCCTGTGCCTAGATACACACGGATCAAACACACCGCGCATTTACGTCATTCCATTGATGGGCACTACAGCCGCTAATACGGCCCAATGCAGATAAATGGACCCCAAGCCGTTCGTGTTACTTCTGCTGCATATTTCACCTTCTACAATGCAAACAATTAACATGCTGCGAATTAAAAAAACGTAACGCATGACTATTCAGCGCAATTGTGGATGAGATTGGTTCCATCCGGATCCCCACGGCTCATACGAGAAAGGCGGCAGATTCTCCATGGGAGTAAAAGCCCAACACTCATGCTACATGTGAACATATTCTAAGGGCTCTCACACACAAGCGCCTTCTTCTGTGCGCTACGGGCGTACCTCCCACGCGAGGGGCAGGGAGCAGGACGCAATGCACTGCATACATGCCAAGATAGAGCGCACTGCCATCATTTTTGCATGCGCATTTCGCACGCTGCGAGGCAACATTGTAAGTTTGTTACGAGTGCGCTACACGGTACAAAACGCTTGTGTGAGAGACCTTATACTTCTCATAGCTGAGGGTTTGTTACTATTACATCAGCTGTGAGATACACAGTCAGGGCTGCTACAATGTATCCAATAGGGGAGGAGGGGACTTTGTGCTGGAGGATACAATATAATGTAATTTATGGGTTTTCAGAAGGTTTCCATTCACTGACAGGAAGATGAGATTGAACTGAACCCCAGCAGTCCCCCTGCCTATAAAATAAATCATAGTTTATCTATATCCCTCCATCTGGAATAGGATGCGTAATACCATAAGCTATAATGATCTCCTGTAATGACTTGTTATGAGCCAGCCGGGGATAACCGCGCTCTGCCGCACTAAACAGCGGTACAAAACGGGCCGCTGGGGACGGCGAGAATGACGCCAATACGAGAGCGAATCAGCAACAAATGAAACCAATCATCCCCTGCAATTATCTTATCCTTCAGTGTTATTATATGGCCGCACTTATTACATCCTCGTAGGATATCCCCATATGGGAAGATGGGAGAGGAAAACCAACAGTCGACAGGTTAGGTCGGACTCACACCAACGGGTCGGGTTCCCCATGCGGGCAGATTCTGACTGTGAGCGCGGCCAGTGACCCTGCGTACGGCACTTACCTGTACTACGCATGACCGCGGAGACTCGTAGGCCGTCATGCGCTGTACAGGGTTTTTCCTGTGTTTGCATTTCCTGCACTGTTGCTTAGCGATGACGTGGCAAACCGCAGTCCATGCGCTTTTTTATTTGCGGATGGGCTGCAGGTCACATTTCTATTAACATCAATGGAGGCCGTCCGCGCAGATTCCACGGTAACGTAGAGCATCCTGCAGTTTTTCTTCCACTTGTGGAATAAGCAATTTGTATCCACGAGTGGGAAGGAACAGTCGAAAACGCACGCCTTTCAATACCCTCGTTTTACCGCGGGTCGTCTGCACGGACGCCGGTTTTAGAATCCGCAGTTTAAATCCGGCTGTTGTGACACATTTACACTGAAAGATGATCACTCAAAATTTGACAGTTTTAAAGGGATCACTTCACATAAACTCTTAAGTAGCCAATTAGCTACTTAAGAGTTTATTAGTGTGTAAATGAAGGCTCCTGCTGTATGCAGATAACAGCAGGAGCGCTGGTATCTGCACACAGCTGCTTTGTTCTTGGAGCGCTCAGCTGGTATCTGCACACAGCTGCTTTGTTCTTGGAACGCGCAGCTGGTATCCCGCTGAGAGCTCAGGGTGTGGCGCTGATAAAGTCAGCGATGAACGAATAGTGCACAATGAGCACACATTTACACACAATCATTATCGTTCAAAAGATGGCTTTTGAGTGAATTTTGAGCGTTAATCGTTGTGTCTAAATGGGCCTTCAGACTTTTACCCATCCAGTCCTAAATCTCAGAGAACAATGGCGCCACATGTGATTAGTACTGCTTATCACCATCTGATAAGCGATTCAGAGCACACAGCTGTCAGGAGCATCATGGAGGAAATGCATCATATATGGACACTGCTCAAAATACAACCACCTGTGACACATATAATGGAGCGCAGCCAACAGGGTCATGTAAAATCCGCTTAAGACGCCTGCCATGTGGAAACTATAAAGTCCTTTGGATCTACTTCACAAATGTGTAAAAACCGTATTTTAATATCTTTTTTCCAGCCCAAGATATGGTCACTTAAAGAAAAGACCGAGGCTGCACTACTGCAGGCATCCGCTACATCAGGGTTATGGGGGCCAGGCGTGGATTCACACTACCAGTTACATCCTACCTGGCTGGATTAGTGACAGCTATATGTCCGAATACGTTAACGCGGATGTAAATGATGGCTTCGATCCACACAAAGGTCTCCATACCGTCATTAGAATCTCTCAGTAGTGCAGCCTCAAGGCTTTGGGCCCGGAACTTCAATTCATTATATCTTGGCTTAGAAAGAAGATATTAAAATGCAGTTTTCGCATTGACTAAAGGGTCGCTCATGATTAAAGTCCCAACATGCAAACCAAGAGGCAGAATGTGAATACCGACTCCCCTATACTACATCATGTAATAAATTGGCGCAGAACAGACTTTTTCTTAACTTTACTGTTAACATTAATGAGTGATTCCAGCCAGGTTATTACAGATGGAAAACAACTCGGGACTCCATGAACAGATCATTATCTCCGCGCTGTGGAAATGCGGAGACTTGGCATATTCGTGGTATACAGCTTGTCCTTATTGTCTCAGTACAAGTCCATCTATTCCAAATACAGCGAGCGCCGCCAGGACGGCTCCCATCATGCTGCAAATAGCCGGCGAAAATATAGTCCTCCGGCGAAGGTCGGATCTTCACGGCCGATTTTACCACGAGCGTTTTGTGCGGCGCACGAAAATACAACCGTTATTTGCAATAAGTATTTCCATGGGAGATTTTTTCACCCATCGATGCTGCAAGATAAGAAAGCGGCGCCAAATTTAATGTTTGGGCGACAATCGTCCATCATTTCCTATGGCAGTATTAGAAACAAGTGCCAATTGCCTAAAACATGCAATAGTGAGCATGCAAAGTCACACAACTGCAAGCGCGATATCGGTCCGAGTGCCTTGCCCACCCTCACACCTGTAGGTTTTTAATGCAATTACAATGAGTTTTGTGGAAAGGGGTGGAAAAAAAAAAAAAACACAAAAAAAACAAAAAACACACACACACACACACAATCGCACCACTAAATCACGTTATTCCAACTGTAAAACTGCATCACGCTCACATAAAATCCACACGGACAGGCGAGCGCAATGCGATTTTTCTTTTTTTGCTCCCATAAAGAAGAACGGACAATTTTTATAACGGATTCGCCTCCCAAAAAGAAAAAAAAAAAAAGGAAAAAAAGAAAAAAAAAAAAAAAAAAAGGGGGACCTGCTCAAAATATACATTGGATTAGCACATTTCCGGCATAGTCACTGCGTATTTGCGGCGCCCCATTCACATCAGCGACCTATTACGGCGTGTAATCTGCACCAAAGTAGGTTATGCTGCGTATTTATTCTCATTAACCCAGGAAAAGAAAGACACTGAAATCAGCGGGTCCCATTCACTGCGTACGGCACATACAATTACGCCGGCAAGAACGATCCCCTAGGACGGCTTCACACTGGCGTATTTGCGTGCGCAGAAATTGGAAAGTAATGCAGGAAATGCGTGAAAGACGAGAATTCCGTGAGAGAATGAACACAACTAAATAGCTATTTAAATCTAGGGGATAGGTACGGCAGATGCGCCCCGTGTCACCCCCACCTTAGGGCCTCATTGGTCACCCCATCTCCAAGAGGGAAAAAAAAAAATCCTCAAAGAGTCGCCAAAATGTTAGTAATAGAAAGTGCAGGATGTCCCGCGAAAAATAAGACCTCACAACTAGATCAGTGGAAGGATTAAAAAAGTTATAGCAGCAGGAAAAGAAAAAAAAAAACAAAAACACTGCAAAAAGTTTGGCACCAGTAATGCAGCAAAAAAAATAAAATCAAACCTGCATAAAATGTGGCATCACCAATATCACCGACCTACAGAACAAAGTTATGGGGTCATACCCCCCGCCTACAGGCAACCAAGTAGGATGAAATAAGGAGAGATCTAGGATTTTTGGAAAGTGGGAACAAAACAACAACAACAACAACAGCCGCCGCATCCGTCAGGGATTAAAGTTAGCGATTCTTCAGCAGTTACCTTGACTACTCACTCGGGATCACGTTGATCATTATAGGGAGAGTCATGTCTCAGCTTAGCCTCCCACCTGTATACATTGTGGGGGAGGGAGAATCGGCAGCCAGACGGATTAATGAGGATTTAACTCCTGCAGGGCCATTTTTTGTACCAAAAATGGGTGGGAAGACGTTAAAAAAAAAAAAAAGGGTTGTGCTCCAAACTCCCCATCAAGATCTGAACAAATTGTCCAGCGGTTACCACAAGCGGATTTTCTCCCAGGGTTTGGTGCTGCTCCAATTTTGTGGATACCACACACATCATTAAACCCTCCCAGCATGCCTCGACAGCCGCAGACCATTCTCCTAGTTCCTCCAGTAATGAGGATGAGTAATGATGGATGCTGCTCCTCCTACACAGCTTTAGCTGGGAACAGTCAGGATATTGGTGACCCCAAAACTTGGTCGTAGATTTATAGACCAACTCACTAGCGGTGGCTTCTTTGAAGAATTTGTTTTGCACCAAGAATGCATTTACTGCTGCATGGATGGGTTAAGCCAAAACTTTTTGAAACCCCCAATAAAAAACATTTACGTTGTCACAAAGTCTACTTCTTCTGTGGGGGACCGTACAATATGGCTGCTATTACAGGGCTATGACCCATCTTTTCTAGCCTCCTGAAAGGCTAATCCGACTGTAATTTAGACATACAGTAGGTATCACCACCCCGTGGAAGTGGTAATGGCGGCCATATCGTTTTTGGAATGTAGCCAGCGGTAACTGGGTAATTGTTGCAGTTTTTTGCTATTTGGGGTGAAATGCCCTTCTAACCATATTGCACAGGAGGTGCCGAAATAACGGGGCATCTTTCGTTGGTCCTGCAAAGTTCCTGGTGTTTCTTGAGTTCACTTCTCCTGCAAGCTCCGTTTACACAGCTGTACAAGATGGGGACAGGAATCAATTATAAATGCACCAAGTTGGACACCTTTTAATGAGTAACTGTCCAGCACTTGCCAAGGATTCATTAAAGTGAAGGTTCAGCCACAATAACCGACATGCTCTCCTATTTTTATGTAGTCCAAGTTCTTCCAGAGAATTCAGGTTCATGAATAGAATGGCAGAACAGCAGTGAAGACTGGCACACAGGGAAACTAGTAGAGGATATAATGATGTTCTCATAATACAAGGTCTCATGTGTGGAAACAAGAAATGAGTGCAACAAGTGTTCCAGCCCAACCAAGGGTCTACGGCCTGACCTCGCAGCATTATAGGGATCTATGTTGCTGTGAGTACGAGGGAGTAGAGCCTTTGGTTGGGTCAATTGTACATAATACGGGTGAAAAAAAATAAATACAAATGCACCTTTAATAAGCTCATCTGAAAGTAGCCTAAAAGGACAAGATCTGGAGGCGTTGAACAGCTATGAGTGGGAACTACTGCAGACTTCAGGAGTTAAAACTTTAGTGGCCAGTAAGAGACATCCATATACATCAACTGAACAGAACTCAAAGTTTGGTGCCAAGAGCTCATTTTTAGGCCCATTGGCTACCTGACTCTTAGGATTTGACCAAAAACACAACCAAGAGGCAGCCAATTACTTCAAGTCCTGCTTATAGTACATTGCCCCTCCCAGAACAGGCTCTAAGGCATGGAGCCCTCCAACATTTGCTTTGGGGAAGGGGAAGGGGAGGGGGAGGGGGGGGGTCATTTATTAAAAATAAAATGGAGCTCTCACAATAAAAAGGCACATTTTTTAAAGATGAAGTTTTGGCAGCCGCGCTCTTCCGAAATGACTTACAATGAAATCCATGTGGACGCAGCTAAAGTGTGAGAATCAAGGACAACTGTCATATACTTGGAGGAATACCAAAAATAGCTTCAGCTCAAAGACGGACGCAGTGGACAGCAATTAATTCAGACGTGTCATAATGGATGTTCGTTCCTATAAATTGCTGAGCCCACGGTGCCAAAACGATGGACCTTTGCCGTGTATACTTGGGAATTTATTGGTCGTTTTTGGTTTGCAGGTGGTCAATATAGAAAACTGGTCAGTGTGTGAATTTCGAAAGTTTCGTAGTCTATAGTCCACCATACATCTAAATACGATTAGATGAATGATCGTTCGTCCGACAGCCGTTTCCCCCAAGTGCCCCAACTCAAGAACATTAGGCTTGGTCAAACAGCATCTGTTGGGTGAAAGATAAGCCACCCTCAGACACAGAGTTGCCCGACTACACAATTCTAAAGCGTTTTGGGCATTTATCTGTTCTTAGGCTCTACAGGCTATGTAGTCTCTACCAATACCTTTAGAAGGACCTAAACATGTATGAAGAGGATCCCTAACCCATGAGCTGATGACAATGTAGTACGTAGTTAGCCATCTTGGTTCCACAAGTCTTCGTCTGATTGTTGTGGCCAACTAAACTTCACCATCCATGACCAGAATTAGGATGCCGTTAGGATGTCTGTTACAGTGAAAGTTCTACCATCTGCATCTCACATTGCGTTCTGGTCTACCATCATATTGGGCCACAGGTAGACATTGTTTCAGAGAGGACTCGCAAATCCACATTCAGTTATATTTTTGGATGTATCTGTAGGTCAAGTGTCAACCAGAAGAGCCCAAATCTTGGACAGGGTTTGAGATTGTTGTTATCTTCTCCAAATCCACCCAAGTAGTATCCTCCTTACAAAGAGGTGATAATCCAGTTAAAGAGGGTTGAAGAATGCTGAGAAGACGGGTTTGTGGTTCTAAAGCTTGGATTAGCCAAATCCTCCTCCTGACATAGTAAGTCACCCTCAACACTCCCATCTACAAGGATGGTGACACCTCAAAAGGTCACGCCAGGTCATACATATTTTTACCTGCCTCTCTCATTATTGGACCACGGAAGGAACTCAGAAGAGAGACCCCAGACTCCATGTCTCTGTACGACACATTTACTACCAACCTACAGATTTTTAAGATACAAATAAAGCCCCCTGGGAGGGAAGTAAAGTGTCTAAAACCACAAACACCGAGCAGCGAGTTCAAATAACCCGACATTAAACAGAAGAGGGTTTTACTAGCTTTTTAAGCCATCAATAATACAATATGGACTAGAGACCACCACAGACAGCACGCTATAACCTTTTATCTCATCAGCAGGATGCAGAGGACGGATGGATCCAGCCAACAGTATCTAGTCACTGAGGACTATAATAATCCATATCTACTGAGCCCAGAATAGAAACAAGCTCTGTATAGTAGCCTACAGGTAGAGCAGCTGCAAAAGAATACAGTAGTTCCAGTCTTGTACATCAGGGGGAAAGGAGAAGGGGGGCGTATTCTAGTAGTTATATTCTTGTACATAGGGGGCAGTATTATAGTAGTTATATTCTTGTACATAGGGGGCAGTATTATAGTAGTTATATTCTTGTACATAGGGGGCAGTATTATAGTAGTTATATTCTTGTACATAGGGGGCAGTATTATAGTAGTTATATTCTTGTACATAGGGGGCAGTTTTATAGTAGTTATATTCTTGTACAGAGGGGGCAGTATTATAGTAGTTATATTCTTGTACATAGGAGCAGTATTATAGTAGTTATATTCTTGTACATAGGAGGCAGTATTATAGTAGTTATATTCTTGTACATAGGGGGCAGTATTATAGTAGTTATATTCTTGTACATAGGAGCAGTATTATAGTAGTTATATTCTTGCACATAGGGGGCAGTATTATAGTAGTTATATTCTTGTACATAGGGGGCAGTATTATAGTAGTTATATTCTTGTACATAGGAGGCAGTATTATAGTAGTTATATTCTTGTACATAGGAGCAGTATTATAGTAGTTATATTCTTGTACATAGGAGGCAGTATTATAGTAGTTATATTCTTGTACATAGGGGGCAGTATTATAGTAGTTATATTCTTGTACATAGGAGCAGTATTATAGTAGTTATATTCTTGCACATAGGGGGCAGTATTATAGTAGTTATATTCTTGTACATAGGGGGCAGTATTATAGTAGTTATATTCTTGTACATAGGAGGCAGTATTATAGTAGTTATATTCTTGTACATAGGAGCAGTATTATAGTAGTTATATTCTTGTACATAGGAGGCAGTATTATAGTAGTTATATTCTTGTACATAGGGGGCAGTATTATAGTAGTTATATTCTTGTACATAGGAGCAGTATTATAGTAGTTATATTCTTGCACATAGGGGGCAGTATTATAGTAGTTATATTCTTGTACATAGGAGCAGTATTATAGTAGTTATATTCTTGTACATAGGGGGCAGTTTTATAGTAGGTATATTCTTGTACCTGGGGGCAGTATTATAGTAGTTATATTCTTGTACATAGGGGCAGTATTATAGTAGTTATATTCTTGTACATAGGGGGCAGTATTATAGTAGGTATATTCTTGTACATAGGGGCAGTATTATAGTAGTTATATTCTTGTACATAGGGGGCAGTATTATAGTAGGTATATTCTTGTACATAGAGGGCAGTATTATAGTAGTTATATTCTGGTACATAGGGGGCAGTATTATAGTAGTTATATTCTGGTACATAGGGGGCAGTATTATAGTAGTATATTCTTGTACATAGGGGGCAGTATTATAGTAGTTATATTCTTGTATATAGGGGGCAGTATTATGTTAGTTATATTCTTGTACATAGGGGGCAGTATTATGTTAGTTATATTCTTGTACATAGGGGGCAGTATTATAGTAGTTATATTCTTGTACATAGGGGGCAGTATTATAGTAGTTATATTCTTGTACATAGGGGGCAGTATTATAGTAGTTATATTCTTGTACATAGGGGGCAGTATTATAGTAGTTATATTCCTGTACATAGGGGGCAGTATTATAGTAGTTATATTCTTGTACATAGGCTACAAGTGTAAATTTATCTAAAAACGTCAACATTGTTTCCCCACTCTTAATGGCATCTCACATGTACTACATTACCCAGCAGGGGGGCACCAATTAGCACAGTAGAAAATTCCTCCTAGGCAAAATAGAATATCAAAGGGATTTTAGCAGTACAGTATAGGTATATTTAATATGCGGTGTGATGGGGACATTTAATTACAACGCTAACTTTTGCATAGGCAGGATGACAAGAAAATGCACTAAATTCCCTTTGTTTTCAAGTCTACACCAAGTGCATCAGCCCTGTGAATGACACTTTGTCACAATGAACTAGGATTGGACTTCATAAAACAACTTGTGACCGGGCCCCAACCAATGTCCCTCATATAAACTTACAATGGCTCCCAACTACTCCAGACTCCATATAAAGCAGGAGGAGGGCAGTCTGGACTCACTTTAGGATTGTTTACACCTTATTTGCGATATCCTGAGTAAACAGGTCAGGCAAGATTAGACATATAGCTTCCACTCCCTTGATCATGTGAACCTTATAAAATGTACACACCATCGGCAATCATTGGAATAGCGATTGTACGGAAAATAGTTGTGTACCGAACACAGTATAACACAATTTTATTTTGCCCCATAAGGGAGATATTGGGCCAGTTTTTGACTTGGTACAATCATAGAGATGGAGGGCAAAACTTCAGGTTTAGCTGAACAGAACAGAATGTCACCCATTTGCCACCAAAGACCCATCGCCTAGTGTGACCATTCATTTATTATAGTATTGGCTGGGGTTTTGTGACTCGACTTATAAGAGACATAAGCCAACTATTAGCACTTCTTTCTCCAGAGCTGCTGATGCTTGTTGGAGTTTGGCGATGGTGTGAGGAGAGTTCTATTATACGAAAAATCAAGTTGGATATGCCATACCCACAAATGGCTTAATGAAGGTCAACTAACAGCTATTGCAAGAGACCAACCCATTTGTCTACTTAGGTCGTGCAACCACCAATAACAGGCATGCCGTACGTGATGTCCAGCATTGTATTGGGACGACGTGGGTGGCTTTCCAATGTCTTTAAGCTATATGGACTACCACTTCCTTCCCATTACAATCAAAGATACAACTTCTGAACTCCATCGTGATACCATCTACATTATCTGCATCTGGAACATGGAAAGCGACAACACAGATCAACCAGTGACTCAATAGATTTTCCAATAACGATGCCTTAGTTGCCTTCTCAAGGTTACTTCCCACTATCGGATTATGAACAAAGAAGTTTACCACCTCTGGTACACAGCCACTCCACTACAGAGTCATCGAATACCAACTCCGTTTTGAGAAAAGAATGGCTTTCTCATGGAATACAAAAAAAATGGGAAGCGTCAGTGAGGAAGGCAAAAGATCACCCGGTGGCCTACATTTTATAGTGAACTTACGCCCCGTTAACTTTTCATGGGACGGGGCCAAAACTGCTGCTCCGATTTTCACCAATAATATGCCTTCATTGCCCGATGCACCGAAAGGCGTGAGAGGACCTAAGGCCAAGTCATGAAAAACAGACCCTAGTAGGAAAGGATTGGCTCCAAAGTCACCTTCAAATACGGTTGCCCTTGGGACCCACTATTGTTTCGGAGTCTCAGTCCACTGGAGGGTTCAATGACCTTCAAAAAAGGCTTAAAAATAACATAAAATTTTACAAACCAGTTAAACAATTTCCCTTAATCGTTTTAGTACCAAAAAGTACCCCAACGACCACTACAGATGTCATCATCCACAAGTCTATGGCCAGCTTAATGTGTGTGGTCAGTTCTTAGCTTCAGGCCCTTCAGCAACACCCCTATTGACTTGGCGGGTATCTGCCTACACTTCACTCCTGCCAGCACCTCCATTGGAGAGGAGGAGGAGGCGGCAGAGGGGGAAGGGGTTAAAAGGTTGCATACCATAGAAACTACTGAATGGGTTCAGTGAATGGCTTCAATACACATTCATTCTTCTCGACAAGCCTTAAATGACAGTGCCTGGGCTTTGCAAGGCCTAAAAAGGCTGCCTCTATTTGCATGTCTTCAGGTGTCACCATGTACTGTCAAGAGATGGAAGCTCCTGACAGCTGAAGAAATGGGCTTCTTGGCTTTACGGTAGCAAAAAAAGAAAAAAGTTGCAAAAAAAAATAAAAAAATTCTCCATTTAGTAAACAGCATTTAGCACATAATCTTCTTTGTTCGGCAGATATTGTGCTGCGCAGTCATTGCAATCATCACTGTCTGTGGGAGGTGATATTTCAAAAGTGGCAGCTGAAAAGTTTTTTTAAAAAAAATATTTTATAGAAGCGCTAACACTAAAAATGATTCGATTTTTCTCAATTAATCAGGCGCAGAGTTCAGCTAGAAAGCGTGAAAGGGTTAATATTTTAATGGGAAAAGTCTCGATGTATAAAAAGGTTAAAACAACAAATGCACAAAAACAATGAGAGAAAATAAAAACATTTTTTCAATTATAAACGATCTCTACAGAAGCGAGCGGACCCGGAGCATGACCCCAAACCGGAGAAAGTAAACATCATTCTGCAGGAATACCGGCAGCGGCATAAAATGTTAATAATTGCATCGGATTAAACACTCCTAACATTTACACAGATGCACACAAAACACACCAAAAACCAAAAAAACACACCAAAAACCAAAAAAAAAAACACACCAAAAACAAAAAAAAAAACACACCAAAAACAAAAAAAACACACCAAAAACAAAAAAAAAAAAACACACCAAAAACAAAAAAAAAAAACACACCAAAAACAAAAAAAAAAAAAACACACCCAAAAAACACACCAAAAACCAAAAACACACCAAAAACACACCCATTACTTTTTTGCCTACATGAAAAAAAGTGCAGAGCTTAACTTAAAAAAACAAAAACAAATAGTAGCTGTTAGGATGTCTCTGCAGCGCCTCCTATTGGAAGGTAATTTCCATGTCTTGCAAAGTGACAATTATTGTGCCGATTGCTCGTTAGATCGAGGAGTTTGCACGATGAGTGATAAATGGCTGATGGCATCTTTCAGGCAGACCATAAGATACTCCTCGGTCCGCATCTACGAACGACGGCCTGTTTACTGCGAATGGTGGCTGGCGGGTGATAAATAAGTTACCTAAAAGCGCTGTGGAATAAATTGGCGCTATACAAATAACAAGTTCCTTCCCCATTCAAGCTCTGTCCAAATCTGAGATGCATCGAACTCGCATGGGAAAATACCCATTTACATCAATGGGTTAATTCACACAAGTGCCTTCGCTCTCCAAGCCCAAGTTAGAGAATCGCTGCCCGTCCTGTTGGTGTAATTCTTCTTACCACACATGCTTTCCCATGCGATTGGCACACGTTTTTCTTGTCTCTGCACTTCCTGGTTCTTTACGACACGCGGTCCCCATAGTTACCTGCGTTAAAAATGCAGCGCGCTCGCATGCAAATCGCATTGGCATAGGATTGCAAGTCTTTTTTTTTTTTTTTCTTACTGCTTCCACAGAAATTATAGGCTGATTTTTGTAGAAAAAAAAAAAAAATTAAAAATTTGCACAAAAATAGGAGCTGCAGTGATTTTTCGAACTCAGACTATGGGTCCCGGAGAGAAATCGCTCGCTTCAGGTAAGCCATGCATATGAACGGGGTCTTCTGTGTAAGTTGGGTACGTCTCGGAATCGGGCAGAACTCGCATGGCAGCAGTCACCCGGGTGAATGGACTCAAGGCATATCAGCCAAAGCAGAAGTCGCTCCATAAAGAGAAGATCGGCACCTACAGACAGCAGTAGCTTTCCAGCTGGGCGAGAGGCCTGCCATGTGGGTCACAAGGGGTAAAGCTTCTGCTTGTGGAGAGCCAAGGAGATGTAAGGAGACTTCTAAGCCCAACCATGGCATGGCCTATACCCCTAGTCGTGTTACAAGCCCGGTAAGAAGGTTGGGCATTGACTAAGGGCTCGCTTACTTGGCTTAAACAGACGAACACGTTTTAGTCGCATTACGCGCCTGTGAAAATCACGGCCACATAACGGGTCAAAACAAAACCATTGATGGACTACGTGTGGGAAAGCTATGACAGGACCCCTCTTCTCATGGTTTTTGGCAAACTCCTGCGTAATGGAACTGAGTTTGCACGCCCATAGAGAACAACGGGCTCTATCTCACATATATGTGGCTAAATAGAACATGCTGCGTTCTTCTTTGCGCTGCGGTATTACACTATTCCAACTCTAAATGTGATCAGAACTCCGCACGGCAGTGTAATTGATTGCCTGTGAGTTACTGCGTATTACACGGGCGTACGGAGGGGAAAAACATACACTCGTGTGGGTCCGGCCTAAAGCTCATAGACACCCGTGCACGAAAGAATATGAAGAACGACAATGTACACCGACCACCACCAAATCCTCAAAGAGGTATTCGGCCTACCCAACGCATCTTGTAGACTCCTCGCAGTGATTACGGTCAGTATAAACAGTCTCCACCATCACTCTACCTTCTGCCTGTAATTTACTACCCTGCCCACAAGGGCGATTTCCACATGGCCTCCATGACAGTCATGTACGACATCACCCATAATCCACTGCTACCATCATTCTGCAATGTGTGTTCACACCAAGCACCCAGCTCTCATTAGTCCCGAGCTCTACTGCCTTAACACATGCTATCATGCGGAAGGCCTTCCTGCACAGACAAGCCATGTAAAGAAAGAGAAGAAGGTGCGTCATGTGTAAAACCAACAGAAAACTGACATTATGGGACAAGTTATGGAGCTCACACCTATAGATTGGGAGGGATGCAACACCTGAGGGGTACAATGGAGGCAATATTGTGGCTGCTGTCCGTCCAATCCGGTTCTGCTCCTGAGGAACTTGGGCAAACATTAGTAGATGGGATATCGGTCAAGTGCAAGCTGCAATTCCATTCACAAAGCTGTGGAAGGAATCATGGATTGTACTGGAAAAGCAGCCAGTATCCCATCTACAGCAGGACAGGGGCGCACCGTGCTGGTCCGAGATGAACTCGTATGCCTGTTCTCCTGAAAGCAGCGCAGCAGTCGCACATGGTCAACCAGCTAATAACTTCTGCCTACAGGTCATTTCCAAGGGAAGCATGAAAGCAATATTAACCGGGCTCTGCAGGTAAAATGCCATTACATGGAGGGAAAAGCTGTAATAACCATTTACAGTGTTTGAGGTCTGCAGTTAATACTGGGCAGACGTCTTGTTGCTGGAGGGTCATTTTAAAATGTTTTATCTCTCAGGTAATTAATTCAATATCACTGCTAATTCTAGAATTGTATCCATACTGGAGGGCACTAAAGCAACAATTTACATCATACACATTTTGGTCGCAGTTTTTAGACACCAGTCACAAATGGCAATGTCATTATTTCAATTAAGTCCCGCCATGGGTACCAAACCTGCGCTGGGGCACTAAATGCACACAACCTACCATCTTATGTCAGACATTTAAGGTGAGGACCATTTACTATATGTTGTAGAGGAAGGTAATGAACAATGTAAGAAGTTATATGCATAAGGCACAGTTACAGGTCCAAAACTCGGGGCTAGGGTTCGTATCCATGGCGGGACCCATTACTAATAAATCCAATAGCGTCAGTGTGATTGATCTAAGTGACAAATACGTTTTCTACTATCTCACTAAGCAATAGTACATCTCTAAGAATCCATAAAACAGCAAAGCTTCACCCCAATCTAAGCAGAAACGCCAGTTTATATCCTCAAGGGTCAACCCAGCATGCACTACATAAACAACATGAGAACATGCACTGTGCTGGAATACAAGCACTAAAGCCATTCTGCTATGAAGTGGAACATTTTATTATAAGTGTAGCAGAGCTGATGTTATAGGGGCTGTGTCAATACTCTCCTAGAGTTCACTGTCAGTCCTATGTAAAACCAAAGACAGTATGAGAAGCTCTGCTACAAGTGATTAAGATAAGCTTTCCCTATCCATAACACTGCACACATAAAAGAGAATCCCCCACTCTGCTATATCTGTATATTATATATACAGAGCTCAGTTTATCAGGAACAGCAGAGATTAGTTTGTCTGCAGTATCTGAAGTTTAACCTAGGACTGCAAGGTAATCCATCGCATCACTTTGACCTTGTGCAAATGGGAACTCAAGAGTACAATGACAAGGTTCGTACTGCCACATCTGAAGTTAAAACTATAATCTCCATTGCCGTGATAATACGGAAGGCCAGTTTGTGCCCCTAATGATTAACCCTATGTAAACAACCTCACACACGTGCTGTAGGATATAGGTATATATACTGCATGCCATAATAACCCGACATAAGATTCCTATACTCAGAGATGAAAAGCTATCCTGTTAGGAATATGCCCTCCTGTGGAACATTCAACACCAAAACCTGTGCTGCTAACTGGCGGATTTTGATACAGAATTGGGAAAAAAAATGCAGAATTCTACCGGTAATTGCATCAAAATCCATATTTAGACACACAGATTTTGGTGTGGAATTCCAGGATTCCAATATTCTGCAACGTTGTATGAAAGCCCCCTAACCAGAGCGGACTGCCAGTGCCAGAAAGAGGTCCTGTAAAAGTACTTTAAAGCCAGTTCCTACCCTTAGGGACCTTTCACTTGGTACAGGACAGCCAAATTCACAGCTGCAGAGTTCCAGAACAAAATCTGCGGAATTTGATGTGGAATTTCTGGTAAGTTTTAAGCCATTTTCAATTCTGCACCAAAATCTGCAAGTAGCTTGCGGATTTTGGTGCGAAATTTAGCGCAGCTTGTAGTACATTGTGCGGCCTATTCCGCCCCGTGTGAAAGGTCCCTTACGGCTTTATTCACACTGTTGTATGCAAGTTTAGTTCATGAAATGACACACCATTTTCACTGCCCGTTATACGTTTTTCAGAAAAGAAAAAAAATAATTGGAAGGCCCATGTAATGCCAATTTTGTCACGACCCATAAAAAAAAAAAAAAAAAAAAAAAAAAGACAGTGAACACGGATGCTAATGGGCATTCATTGCATTATTCTTTTTTACTAGCACAAATACGTACTAACAAAAAAAAAAAAAAATTGAAAAAAAAAAAAGAAGGAATCGCTACAATTTCTATTTACGTACAAGATTGGTCAGCATGTAAAAAAAAACAAAAAAAAAAAAACACCCCCGGATGGGTCCGGTACACACTATAATCACACGTAGTCCTGGACTTTAATACAGCAGTAGCGAGAGTTACAATAATGCTACCCAGTGACAGAGCAATGCAAAGGGCTGCAGATGTCTCCAGCTACTATAGTAGGAGAAGGCTCTGTCCCAAAGCACACCACAGCATTCACTACTACCAATAGGGCCCCTAAAGGGTTAATCTTGGATGTTTGTAGAATGTTGCAGTTACGATACAAAAGTAACAATCTGCTAGAAAACAAATAATACAAAACATCCCAATAAGAGCAAACAGCCCCCCAGCCTGCACCTCCTGTACCACTAAATGTATCAGTTCAGAGATATCACAGGAGCCCACGAAGGGTTAATCCTGCACGAATGGAGAGCAGACATGCAGGACAGCGAAAGCTGCTCTCCGCCTGCAGGGCAGCAGGGAATCCCAGGCTGGCTCTGCTCCTGCATGCACATGCCAGCATACAATGGGCATGGGGTAAGATCGCCCGCCGGGCACAACATGTAGCACCCACCGCAGTAATAGAAGATATGAGCGGCACTCACCATTAGCGGAGACTCCCAGGTTTGCAGAACCACTTTTAACTAAGAGTGAATTGTGTGCAAAATCTCCAGACTCTGAGTGCTGGGCTGGCTGGCCTATCAGCCTCCTCTGGCAACCATTGGCTCCTGGGGTAGGGGGAGGGGAGGGGGTTTGTTCAATAGGGGTTGATGAAGCAGATGAACAATGCAAGGGAGGACCTGTGAACACACACAAACACACACAGGGATCAGAACTGGGCACAGAAGAGGCGCACACTTTGCTCACCTGCCTCAGGAGCTTTGGGATTTTTTTTTGGTTTAGTCTCTGGAATTTCTGTGCATCAGATAATAAGGATGAGTTACATTGGGGTTTGAAGGGTTAAATTATTGGATTTGTGTATTTTTTAATTTTTTTTTTTGCAGTGAAAATCATGAGGGGAGAAAAAAAAGTGCAAAAATATAAAAGCGCTAAACTGCAAACGTGCGCACGGTAGTTTGTGTAGATTTAGTGATGAACAGATTTTCGGTACGCCGACTTCAAAAAAGTCCTCTACTTACGTTACTGAAGAATTCTAAAGCATTTCAAAACTTTTTTGTAATTTTCTATTTTAGGGCTTATTCACACGGGCTTTCCCCTTAGTATGTTGTGAGCCCAAAGCAGGAGCGGGTCCTAAATAGAGCAAACATGCAGATCTTTCCATTATACTTTCCCTTTTCAGATTCCACTCCTGGTTTGGCGCACAAAATACTGAGGAAGAATACGCCCGTGTGAATAAGTCCTTGGGGTGCTTTTGCATGTTCCCCAATTTTGCAGAAGCCACTGTCAGAAGCCATACTAAAATCTGCAGGTCTGAAGATAGATTTTGATACAAATTTTTGGCAGAAGACGGGTATCTTCACACGTGGGATTCTACGTCGCAATTTTCCGCGCAGAAAACCATTGCAAATATCTGCGGCTATTCCGCCGGGGGTTTTGCCACAGATCCGCATACATAATTAGCGCTGTCACTGGGTAAAATCTGCAAGTGGAATTTCCGACTAATTGTGCTTGAATCCATGGAAAGAATTTATGTTACTTCTTTCACGAATGCGCACAGAAATGCGTCGGGTATATATGCGAGGATTTTACCCATTTAGAGAGCTAAATCCACATATGGATCCGTGGCCGAATAGCTGTGGAATTCTGCCCTGATTTTACAGGTGGATTGCGCACAGAAAATTTCGCAATGGAATCCGCCATGTAAACGCACCCTTAGGGCTCATTTACATTATTTATGGTCCATATCAGGAGAATATATTTTATATGCATAATCTTGTGGGGATTGGGTGCGCACCCCCATAGACTCCTATCGTGCCTTAACATTTGCGCACCAAAATAGAGGATGTTGTGAATTTTTGTGGATTCCTCCTTGTGCGCCTATCTTTAAATATGCAAATTTAGGTGCAGATTTTTTCACCTGACAGAATACTCTGCAGCGTATTATGGAATATTCTGTGTTAAAGCGCCCTTAATGATGCTGTCCAGTAGTGAACTACTGATGGTCTAACCTGAGAATAGGCCATCAATAGTAGATTGGTGGGGGCTTACCTCCTGGGACGCTTGCCCGTCAGCTGTTTGCCAGGCCTATGCACCTGTACACTGAGCGGATTTCTGCAGACAGCTCTGTTCTCACCCCAGTGTCCAGACTTGGTATTATAAACCGTGTCCACATTCACTTCAATGATAACTTAGCCTGCAATACCAAGCCTGGCCACTGCAATGAGAACGGAGCTGCCTGCTTCCTGCATAAATCAGCTCAGTGCATGAGCGCATTCTCTCAGCAAACATCTGCACCGTCTAATCTTGGAGAATAGGAGCTTTTTATGTTGTCTTTCTTCACTTTTGATACATTTTTGGGTCTATGGAATGTTTCCAAGAAGCAGTATGTTCTGTGACTCACAGCGTGCATAAATCTGTCAGATTGTACTCGGTGCCAAGCCTATTACTAATACCGGTGTATGACATACAGGTCTTAGAGAACGTGTCCTCATGGCTCATCTCTTTTGTAAACACTCCTGTGCTTAGCTCAAAAGACTGCATGTATGAATACAGCCTAAGGCCTCCTTCCCACGAACGGATTTTCGCCGCGTAATTCGCGGCGAAAATCCGCCGCGTTGCCCGCAGCTATTAGGTTCTATTGAACCTAATAGCTCAGTGTTCACGGTGCGGAATGCCACCGCGGAATTCCGCACCGTGAATTCACCCGTCCTCACCCGCGGCATGCTCTATTTGCCGCGGGTGTACGCCTGGACGGCTTCCATTGCAGTCAATGGAAGCCGTCCGTTCACGCTATCTTCCGCTGTAGCACAGCGGAAGATAGCGTGAAAACGCTTCCCCGCTCACCGCCGCCGCGTCATATGATATGGCCGTCCGCGTCATGTGACACGGTGGGCGTGTCACATGACACGGCGGAGGTGGGCGGGGAAGCGTCATGCGGGAGCGAGGACGCCGGATCCGCAGGTAAGTATGGGGTCTCCTGGGGGGCGCCGTGACGGGCTCTGCCGCAGAATTTCCCGGCAGAGCCCGTCACGGCCGTGTGCAGCCAGCCTAAAGCTTGGTCAGACGAGCGTGGGTTTTGCGCGCACATAATGCATGCTTCTAAAAGAACCAATGGGCTCCTATAGAAGCGTTCATATGTGCGGAATTAGCAGCGCAAAACAGCGCACACCTAAAAAAGATAGGACATGGTGCGCGTTTTGCCGGAGTTTGGACTGATTCCTATGGGAGAAGGAGTTAATGGAAACTCCTGCACACAGAATAGCTTCCCCACTGCTTACAGCAGGACACTTATAAGGCACTTCTGGCCAGAAGCATCTTTCAAATGTCCTGTTGTTAACCTCTTAGTCCCTGCAGGGATGAAGGGACTCCCTGAGGGTTCCGTTAATCCCCGCGGGGAGTCCCCTCATTACTGAACACTGTGACAGCACTGTGTCTAGTGACAAGGGGACTCCCCATGGGGACAAAGAATCCCCGGCCACAGCTGTGACAGAGTATCGCGATGCTATCCCATTGCTTTCAATGGGGCCGGCAATGATTATATGGCTGTGATTGGTCCCTGCGCTCAGCCAAAAAAATCATCTAGCAGCGCTGTCGGGGCTCTGGTGCGTCTTCTCCCCGACTCCCCTGTCTTTATGTGAATCCACATGCAAATCCGCAGCAGAACTCCAAAATTCAGCCTTAGATTTTCAACATTAATTGTCAGTTCCATGTCGGAAAAATCTAACATGGATGAGACACCAAATTGGGCCATGTAAAGGGAATCAAAAAGTCTCACCATTTTTGCACATGTGGAGCTCGCGCCAAATTTTGCCACTTTCATATGCCAAAAAAGCTTTGGTAAATCTCCCCCATTTGGGAATTAAATTTAGCCTTAAATGCAGACAGCGTAGAGCTAGACTGGATGTGCCAAGAGTGGATCTGATAAATCCGGCACATCTTTATACACTGATAGATAACATTATGCCACCTGTTGGTTTACCTTCTTTTAAATCCCTATTTCTGCACCAAAAGTTTGTTACACGCTGGCAAACTTTAGGCTCCACCCCTTTCTGCTAAGCCTCGTCCCATTGTCTAGCGTAGCCCATGTTACTCTGGGAAAGGCTTCCGTATATACAAAATATGTATCCATAACTAAATGGCCAAATGAATGTAAAAAAACTATGTTTTGGACATCCGGGTGTGAACAAAAGGTTTTTTACTGCAAAAAAATATAATTTTTGAAATATTTTTTTAAAAAATTGAATTTTAAGATTAAATAGTCATGTGACTGGGCCAGCATTACCGAGTTGTGAGATGTAAGTACGGCATCGCTGCTGAAAACAAAAGCCTTTGATGAGTCAGGGGGTTTATAAACAATGAATAAAACGTTTTTGTAACATTTTGTGATACAATTAGGCTTTAGGAATCACCTGAGTTGCATAATGTCGGCATTATAGAAATAAGACAAACAATATGGGAGTTAATTCATTTTTTAAAAAATCCACTATTTTAGATCCTAAAGAAGAAAAAGCTGCGTGTGCGTCACTTCTTTAGCAAATGCAAGAAAAACAGAGGACAGGATCTGCTACGAGGCATGCAACAGTTTAAAGACTTTAAACAGGATACATAATATTACATAAAACACTGAAATCATCGACTGGGAAAAATATGGTTATGAAAAAAAAGGTCACAGAACTAAAAACATTCAAATAATAACAACTATAAAATAAATAAATGTTAAAAAAAATGAAAATTATGGACTGGGAAAATAGAAACACATGGGACATGTTTAAAAACAGAATACAGGTTGAAAAATGGCAACTAGAAAATATAGTAAAAAGTGAAATCATAGACCAGGAAAATATGGCATTAAAAAAATAGAATCAATTTTTTTAAAAAGTACATAATTTTTTAAAATGAGAAACTATGAAATTATAGACAACATTAAGGAATACGCATAGAAAAAATAAAAAAATAAAATAATGCAAAATATAAAAATGATTAAAAATTTCTAACAGTATTTGCGTAAAATTCGTTTAAAACCTTCTCATTGGAATGACACCACATGAAGGATGTTTCTAATGAATAATTTGGTCTAACTGAATTACTAGACCAATGCGTAATGAAGACGGGCATCTGTGGGCACGTGTTCTGTTACTTCCCAGTAGGAGTGAGGATCCAGCTAGGAAGCGGAGGCCTTTAAACCTCTTCTGATTTAAAGCTCCAATAATCCCGAGCTCCTCCATACTGTGACATTTCAATATGATGTTTTTTTCCCACAAAGACCAATTTGCATAGCTGATTCTGGGGCCCAAATCTTCACCCCCCCCAATTAGACTGGATACTGTACTCGCTGTTCCCTTTCAAGCCCGTTCCATCTATTTATTATTGCAGGTTTTTAGTTAATTGTTTACGGGGTGAGGTAGGGAAATCAGGCTTTTCCAGGCCAAGTCTCTTGGTTTGGTAGTGAATGGGGCACAGCTGGAATTCCAGACCTTTAAACCCCTGAGCCAGACAGGTGATTGACAGTTGTGTCCCTCCCTGAATAGGAGGTGCCCCTTCCACCAGCCTTCTATAAACAATGGAGGCTCACACAGAAAACGGATTGCAGATCACCATAAAGAGCACGTGTTCATAAACAAGTCAATTCCTGTTTTAGCTACAAAAATATGAATATCTACAAATCTAGGAGGAATCGGAGAGCAGCATTGTTTACTGGCTTGTAGATTCACATGGCAAGTAACAGAAAACGGTATATTTAGGAGTCTGCGGTGTACATTTTGTATCGACTATATTTTGAAAGCATTATTGTATTTCCCTGACTAGAAAGAAATTCTAAAGTTTATTTAAAGTGACATTCCATTCTACATTAGTGAAATGTATCCAATGGGAGCAGCATGATAGTAGTGATATACTTGTACATAGGGGCAGTATTATAGTAGTGATATTCTTGTACATAGGGGGCAGTATTATAGTAGTGATATTCTTGTACATAGGGGGCAGTATTATAGTAGTTATATTCTTGTACATAGGGGGCAGTATTATAGTAGTTATATTCTTTTACATACGGAGCAGTATTATAGTAGTTATATTCTTGTACAAAGGGGCAGTATTATAGTAGTTATATTCTTGTACATAGGGGGCAGTATTATAGTAGTTCTATTCTTGTACATAGGGGGCAGTATTATAGTAGTTATATTCTTGTACATAGGGACAGTATTATAGTAGTTATATTCTTGTACATAGGGGGCAGTATTATAGTAGTTCTATTCTTGTACATAGGGGGCAGTATTATAGTAGTTATATTCTTGTACATAGGGACAGTATTATAGTAGTTATATTCTTGTACATAGGGGGCAGTATTATAGTAGTTATATTCTTGTACATAGGGGGCAGTATTATAGTAGTTATATTCTTTTACATACGGAGCAGTATTATAGTAGTTATATTCTTGTACAAAGGGGCAGTATTATAGTAGTTATATTCTTGTACATAGGGGGCAGTATTATAGTAGTTCTATTCTTGTACATAGGGGGCAGTATTATAGTAGTTATATTCTTGTACATAGGGACAGTATTATAGTAGTTATATTCTTGTACATAGGGGGCAGTATTATAGTAGTTCTATTCTTGTACATAGGGGGCAGTATTATAGTAGTTATATTCTTGTACATAGGGACAGTATTATAGTAGTTATATTCTTGTACATAGGGGGCAGTATTATAGTAGTTCTATTCTTGTACATAGGGGGCAGTATTATAGTAGTTATATTCTTGTACATAGGGACAGTATTATAGTAGTTATATTCTTGTACATAGGGGGCAGTATTATAGTAATTATATTCTTGTACATAGGGGCAGTATTATAGTAGTTATATTCTTGTACATAGGAGGCAGTATTATAGTAGTTATATTCTTGTACATGGGGGCAGTATTATAGTAGTTATATTCTTGTACATAGTGGGCAGTATTATAGTAGTTATATTCTTGTACATGGGGGCAGTATTATAGTAGTTATATTCTTGTACATAGGGGCAGTATTATAGTAATTATATTCTTGTACATAGGGGCAGTATTATAGTAGTTATATTCTTGTACATAGGGACATTATTATAGTAGTTATATTCCTGTACATAGGGAGCAGTATTATAGTAGTTATATTCTTGTACATAGGAGGCAGTATTATAGTAGTTATATTCTTGTACATAGTGGGCAGTATTATAATAATTATATTCTTGTACATAGGGACAGTATTATAGTAATTATATTCTTGTACATAGGGACAGTATTATAGTAATTATATTCTTGTACATAGGGGGCAGTATTATAGTAGTTATACTCTTGTACATAGGTGGCAGTATTATAGTAGTTATATTCTTGTACATAAGGGGCAGTATTATAGTAGTTATATTCTTGTACATAGGAGCAGTATTACAGTAGTTATATTCTTGTACATAGGGGGCAGTATTATAGTAGTTATATTCTTGTACATAGGGGGGCAGTATTATAGTAGTTATATTCTTGTACATATGAGGCAGTATTATAGTAGTTATATTCTTGTACATAGGGGGCAGTATTATAGTAGTTATATTCTTGTACATAGGGGGGCAGTATTATAGTAGTTATATTCTTGTACATATGAGGCAGTATTATAGTAGTTATATTCTTGTACATAGGAGGCAGTATTATAGTAGTTATATTCTTGTACATAGGAGGCAGTATTATAGTAGTTATATTCTTGTACATATGAGGCAGTATTATAGTAGTTATATTCTTGTACATAGGGGGCTGTATTATAGTAGTTATATTCTTGTACATAGGGGGCAGTATTATAGTAGTTATGATCTTGTACATAGGGGGCAGCATTTTAGTAGTTATATTATAGTAGTACTTTTATCCCTATAGATTCCTGTATTGTAATAAAAGAAATCTCCTAGTACCAATGGACTCTAATGATTCTATATAAAACTGATTTAATAAATGAGTTGTGTTCTTAGATCACAGTCTTCACTTATCTAAGACGTATGAGAAGCTAATTTAGAAATAATCTCTCTTTAAAGAATCCATATTTGGTAGTATAATGGAATAAAATATAGGCATATATTTATCGTATAGCAGTTCCCTCTTCTGCGCCTCACTGAACGAATCTTACTTTTTGAACCAATTACCCTGTCGGCATTTAGTGGTTTATCTGTTCTTTCAGAAAAAAATAACCAAGTGCAATGCAACAGCTCCTCTAGTGGTGATATTACAGCAGCAAATGAGAAGAAGATTAACTGACCAAGGAGCAGGGAGTCTCAGGGGTATGGGAGCGCCGCAGTCTGATGTATCAGGTGGAGCAGTGAACTCTGTATAACAGCAGCTGTAACCTTTAAGGTCGAACATGCTATGCTTCAGTTAGGAACAAAAAAGCAAATGTATCACTAGTTACTGAGATACAAACCTTCCTCCACTGCAGTCATCTGCTACACTGTGTCATAAATGTGATTATTTAACCCCTTAAGGATGCAGACCTTTTTTTGTATTTTATATTTTTTCTCCCAACTTTCATAAACTCTTCCCTGTCGATGTGGCCGTCTGCGGGCTCATTTGATGCAGGATGAGTTTTATTTTTTCAGCAGTGCTATTTAATGTACTAAAAAGTTTTTTAAAATTTCCAAGTGGCGTGAAATGGGAAGAAAATTCCCCTGCAATTTTGCCATCTTTGTGGGGTATTGTTTTTTTCAGCGTACACATTACAGAAAAAATGACATTGTAACTTTATTTTGGTGGTCAGTAACTTTATATAGTTCTTTTTTCCTGTAATAATTTAAATATGTTTTAATAGATATACCGTGTTTTCCACAAAATAAGCCCTACCCTAATAATAAGCCCTATGCTGATTTTCGGGGGAGGCTTAAAATATTAGCCAAACAATCTGCAGGCACACAAAGGGTGTATGCAACAAGCAAGTTCTGATGGACACATCCAGCAGACGAAATGAACAGAACCAGTCACAGCGATTTAACACGTGTTTTTAATGGTCATAGTCTTTTAGTTGTGTATATATATCTGTATGTCTGGACACAATGCTATAGCAGTAGAGAAAGGCTATTTGTCTAGTTGAAACATGTTCAGCGCAATGTTTATCCATTTTTTAATCCTTGGAAAAATAAAAGTCGACTTGTTTTTGGATCTCTTTTCCTTATGCCCTGAAAATAAGCCCTAGCTAAATTACATTAAAAAAAACAACACATTAATACTCATCTAGCCCGCGGCGTCTGAGTCCCTCACGCTGGTCTCCGGCGCTGCGTCAGGCTTCCGTGTCCTCTGCGTTGACATATCACTCTCTTTCCGGTGATGGGGCTTTGAAAACCCAGCCTCCAGCAAGCGAGTGCTGTGATTAGATCGAGCGCCAACCAATCAGAGCCAGCGCTGGCTCTGATTGGTTGCCTGATAATGAAAAAAGTGAACTTCTGTATTTGTATAATGCATTATTTTGATAGATACGTTACCAAATATATATATTTAATTTTGATTTGTTATACAGCTAGGATCAGGGTAAACAGCTCTGATCACATGAGCCAGTAGGTGTCAGCTGTCCAAAACAGTCTCGGCACCCCCCATGTATGTCCCAATCCCACTCCATAGAATCCCTAATGCTTAAAGGGGTTGTCCTGCGGCAGCAAGTGGGTCTATACACTTCTGTATGGCCATATTAATGCACTTTGTAATGTACATTGTGCATTAATTATGAGCCATACAGAAGTTATAAGAAGTTTTTCACTTACCTGCTCCGTTGCTAGCGTCCTCGTTTCCATGGAGCCCGCCTAATTTTCGGCGTCTAATGGCCAAATTAGACGCGCTTGCGCAGTCCGGGTCTTCTTCTTTTCTCAATGGGGCCGCTCGTGCAGGATGCCGGCTCCGTGTAGCTCCGCCCCGTCACGTGCCGATTCCAGCCAATCAGGAGGCTGGAATCTGCAATGGACCACACAGAAGCCCTGCGGTCCACCGAGGGAGAAGATCCCGGCGGCCATCTTCAGCCGATAAGTAAGAAGTCACCGGAGCGCGGGGATTCAGGTAAGCGCTGTGCGGATTTTTCTTTAGGTCCCTGCATCGGGGTTGTCTCGCGCCGAACGGGGGGGGGGGGGTTTGAAAAAAAAAAAACCCGTTTCGGCGCGGGACAACCCCTTTAAGGGCATACATGTATGTCCAAACGGGTTAAGGGGTTAACAAATTCTATCTATTATTTATCTATCTATCTAATAGAAGCCCGTCAGCCACCTCTCCTCTATATTGCGGTTGTATAAGTGACCTTTCCGTCAGGGTTTCAGTACATATATCCATAGAGAACCGATGATAAAGTGTACGCTTCGATTATGGCTTTTTGTTGGGCACACGCGGCACATGTACTATTCACTGCCAGGCTCGCATCACATTCAATAGATATGGGATGGAAAGTGGTTTCTGGCTGATCCCCGTGTTATTAATCTCCTGTGGGGACTCTAATCAGGCGCTGCAACAGGAACATTTTTGGAGACGCTAAATTGAAATGGTAATAGATTGACTGCCTGAAATACATAAGCGATATTTAACAAAAAGTCCTCCGTATTGAAAGGCTCCCACTGTCTCTGCCCCGCATTTCCAGGTAATGAATGCCGAAATTATAATGCAGACGCCAGCAGACAGTTTTTTTTCTTCCTCTTTCCCCAGTGTTATAGTGTCTTTTGTAGGAGCTTGTGATACCTTACGCTCGCCTCGGCTCGTTGTTCATTCGGGGATTATAATGTGTAATGCTTATCTCTATCATGAAAAGACTCACAAAATAACCATGAAAATAACCTTCCAGAGGCATCCAGGTTCAAGAGTACATCCAGTGTAGGACCAGGGTCCTGGAGCCCCCAGTAGAGATGATTCCCATCCAACTATCTTCATTCTCCCTTTAATCACATCATAATCCTTGTTCTATCATTATACACACAAGACGTACCACCAATAGGATATGTTATTTGTGCTCATACCGTAAGAAATAGACCATGGTGGTAAGTGATTGCTCCAAAGTTACCTGCACAGGGGGTTGTCACCTGCTGGAGCTTTGGGGCCCATTATTTTGTCAGAGCCTGGGCCCACTGGATGGTCCTCTGCTGCTCTTGTTAGGCTGGTAGACAGATCAAGGTCTATTCAGGCTCTGGTGCAACCTGGGGTAGGCGACGGCCCAAACAGACTGTCCTCTCCTTGAGCAACCACCTACCAACAGGTTGTGCCAGAACTTCAGTTCACCTTGATCTCTGTCTACCTCAGCATTGCAATGCTAACATGACCTTTAGTCAACCAATGTACTACCTGGCAACAGCTGTTCCTTACCTTCTTGTCTGCCCATCTATAGACTCTACATCTGTGCACCAACCTTGCCTTAAGCTCCAACCCTTATGGGTGCTCTGCCCAGCTTTTCTCTGCCTTACTTTTGTCAGCTAGTCTGACTCTGGGCATCTCCTTACCTCCCAACATTTGCAACCCCATTCACGAGATACATCCCCCTATTACCAGAGAATACTGCCTACTTCAATGTAAATTTACATAAGTCCCACGCACTTTGCAAGTTGTTTTGCAGGACAATCCTATAAACATCAGTTGATTGACAGGTATGGTACCTCCTTACCACAAATACCCTTTGGGTATTTAGAGAGGACCTGTCACGGGTCAATGTCAACAGGGCTGGCCCGATCGCTGGCTGTCTACTTTTTATACTCTATTCACCCGTATGTGCCCTTCAGAGATCCGACTTCTGGTACAGTGAACTTATTAAGCGGGTGTTCTCCTCTGCCCGCTGACATCATCAATGGGTGATGTATGTTGGCAGAGGAAACCTGACATTACCCATTGGCAGTGAACAGAGGACACTGCCTACTTGATAGATTTACAGCATTGGGAGCTGTATATTAGAAGAGCCCGTACATTCCATTGGGGATAAATGTGAAAAAAAGGTAGGCGGTGATAGAGTCAGCGGGGCCGTGGCTGCAAAGATATGCAATCAGCTTGCCTGAAAAAGACATATGACAGGTCCTTTTTAAAGGTCTGCCAAGCCATAGATATAATAGGGAATACATCTGCACCCATTTATTGTGCCTGGTGTTGTGATTAGGTGTCCAGATGTTATGCCAATCAAATGGGTATTCCTACCCCTCACTATTGTACCAGGCACAGCACCTCATTCATTTTACACATTTATATAGCATATGCTTATTCGGCAGCGCTATACATCACTTGGTGTCTCCATTGGGGCTCACAGTCTAATTAGCATGTTTTTGGAGTGTAGAAGGAAACCAGGATACAAACACAGGGAGAACATACAAACGCCATGCAGATGTTGCCCTTGGTCATATATGAACCCAGGACCTCAGTGCTGCATGGCAACAGTGCTAACCACTGAGTCACTGGGCTGCCTCTTATGTACTTGTGGTTGTGCCTGGTACTGCAGCACATCCTGAGCTATGTAATATTCAATTGCACTTGATTAATACTGAGTTGCAATGCCAGGCAGAGCTACATTATGCTGATTGAAGGGGGTTGTGGGCTGAACTGTCCACGATCACAAGTTGATGTCCTTTCCTAAGGATAGACCATAAAGGCAAGTTCCTGGGAAGTTCCTTTAAGGGTCATGAGTCCTTTAGACCAATCAGAAACACCATGTCAGCACAAGTGTCTACTTCTCCCAGCTCCCTTGCCTTCAACCAGAGGGTTGGGAAGCCATTAAGTCTCTTTGTTGAGAACACAGTGAATACCCCAAAATTAGAGGGGTTGTGCCAAGAGCACGCCCGCTGGTTATATGCCCTATCAGGAAATATGAACTCCATGGAGCTGCAGTCCTCACTTGGGGACTCCTTTTGTGACCCAGAACGGAGAACCGCTCAGTAAGTGTGCATCCTGTTCTGGGGGACACTCTGCCACCCTGTAAATGGCCTTGTGAATGGCCATCCTGTAATATTACATTTCCAAGACATTTCTAGCTGGCAACAATTTCCAGCTGTTTAAAAAAATGTATACAATGGGACAACCCCTTTAAGTGGCCTGTCTGGTGACAAAAAGCATTTAATAGGGTTAATATGGCAACCCACAGCAGCTGCTTAGACATGTAGACCTGAATTGGACAACTGCATCTTGAGCTGGTTTTGCAGCTCGAACTACAAAAAGTGGTTTTCTCTCTCTCTCCCCCTCTCTCTGGAGGTCCTACCACATTGGTTCATTGCTTTGATTTTAATGGAAACCATGTAATGCTTAATTTTCCCTGTGGGGGAGCTGCAGTGAAATTGAACACCTGCTGCCAGATTTCACCACAGATTACAGCTGAACTCTGCTGATTTGGTGGGACCCATTACGAACAGCCTATTTTTGTAGGAACTCTTTTAACAAAAAGAAATTGTCCAAAATAGAGAACCCCTTTAAGAGGGTATTGTGAATTGGAATAATTGAAAAAAGCAATAATGTTTCACGTTTCTGGTTCAATTAATAAATTTCACCCACAGATGAACTCTCACAGTTCTATGAATACCCCTGAAGATGACGAGTATAACATTTTCCTTAATATTATAACCATATATTTATAGGCCAGTGTCCCCGGCCGGCACTGTTCCCGTTGTGTCCTGGGTACGATTCCCAGGATGTTGATTTTCATGTTTTATACTAGTTTTTCACATGCATGAAGAATTTCTGATTAATGGGCCTTACAATATATTCAGTGACATCAGCATGTATTATTTACTGTATCTTCATCTACTGTATTTCATCATTGTGTTATGTTTTTAAAAAATGTTACTTTTACTATTTATGTAAATTTTTAGTATTGTTTACACTCTATGTTCAAAATTGGAAAAAGTTTTTTTCAATTTAATTTTTGTATATTTTTTAAAATTGTTTTGTAAGTTTTTTTTAGTTCCCAAGAGACTACAAGTGCCACAAGAAGGGTGTAATAGAAATATTACCATGGCAATCTCGGTGGACATCCGTCATACATGTACATGTCGTGAAGGGGTTAAACGCGTTACAAATAGAAGCAGCACAATGTAGAATTCTAAGAAAACATGCTCTAAAACTGTTATTTCAGGGGGACTTCAAGAATTTACTAAGATGAATGATAATCTCATCTAACTACACACATAACTGAAGTAAGGGCTCGTCTAACTACGCACATAACTGAAGTAAGGGCTCATCTAACTACGCACATAACTGAAGTAAGGGCTCATCTAACTACGCACATAACTGAAGTAAGGGCTCATCTAACTACGCACATAACTGAAGTAAGGGCTCATCTAACTACGCACATAACTGAAGTAAGGGCTCGTTGACATCTACTTCGCAGGTTCAAAGCCTCCTCACAGATGTCCATTAAAATCCAGGACAAAATAGTGCTGCAAGAAATGTTTCTGCATCCTGGAGTGCTCAACGGAATCCAGAGGGACCCCACTATAGTCAATAGGTTTCGGCCAATGTCGTTCGGGTCAGGCACATGTAAGATCAGACACTTCTGGTTTTACCGTTGTTCGGCATTTAGGTCAGAGCCAAACAACAGAATCCTATAACGCTGGTGTGAATGAGCTCTAGACCTTATAATGTAATAGGCTTAACATATGATTGGATTTTGCCAGTTGAACTTGGATCAACTAGTCTGATCTGCGAAAATCAAGGCATCAAAATGATCTGAGATTTGAACTCCAATCACGGGCTGAACCACATTGGTGCTATGTTTTCTACTTGATTGGAAATCACCTTTTGTTGATTGCAGATCAAAACATTGGTGAAACCAGCCCTACGTGTCCCATTTCTGGAGCCCCAGTGATCAGCTGTAGAGCTCGTCAGCAAGTGTTCAACATCCCTGCATAGTTCATGCTTATATCAATGGATCATCTGTGTAATGAAGATGTAAGAGGGAGTCGAATTGCATCTGGACATCACTGTCTCCTGTTATGTTTTAACATTTGGTTTAAAATGGTGCCCCAGGAACGCTGGTATGGGCAACCCATGCCTGGTGCAACATGCCAAATGATACCTGGCAGCCAGGGTGTGGTATATATTGGAATGAGATGCCCACCCCTTGGGAGAGTGAGTCAGGATAGAGTCAGTGAAGTGCTGAGCCTAAGGTCTATGAGCTGGAGAAGCGGGGATGTGCTACGGAGGTCCACTAATTGGGCCCCCAGTGCTCAGGGAGAAAACAAGCTCTACGTAACAACAATAAACCAGTTGAATTGAATTGGTTGTGAGCTCCGTTTCTTAGTGAAGCAGAGCCTGGAGGCTAGAAGGAGTACTAGTTGGAAGCAAAGTGGTGTCTGAGGCGTCGATCCCGAGCAGCTGGACCCGGGTGGATGGCATGGGCACAAGGTTCTCCCTGAAGGACTCTGACAGCCAGACTATAGATAGGTCCCTGACCCCCCTGAGATGTCAACACCCATCAACCAACCCCATCCTGAAGAGTTGGACACTGCCCCGAAACACTTCCCATACAGGGAAGTGTTGGGTCCTCCATGGATGCTCTGTGTAATCACTCTCTGTTCTGCTAATAGATGAGAATCCGGAACAGAAGCTCCCTCTCGATGAACTCAGAATTCCCTAAAACAGTCAATGGAAATGGCTTTTCTAATCACGACAACCCCTTTAATCCCCGGTGGTCTTCAACCATATGTAGCGATACATTCCCAGAAGGGAGACCTACACCTTTCGAGCTGAAGGCTAACGTAGACCCTGGACCTCGGTGTCTTGGGGAGCAGATAGAGTGCTGTGCATGGCATGAGATGTTTGTGGTGGGCACAAGCTCCAAGCCTCTCCTACATTTTCCAAGGACCTTAGAAAGTGAATATAACTATTACCAACTATGCAAATATATAAATAGTGTAAACAAGATCTCCAGCTAATCATTCCACAATGTAAATCAGCTCCATGGTGCTCAACAAAGCACTAATTATAATAACAATGCCATTCTCCGCAGCGGTGCATTATATAATACATTATGCCGCTTGTCTTCGCTGGAGGAAACTGCTGTTTGGCTCTTTATTTTATCTTAATGGTAATAAGTATAATGACGGCTGAGAACCTGCGCGGCTCCGGCGCTCGCTTATTGTGCTTTAGTTAACAATAATGTTGTCGGATACAGCCAAATCCATATTGCGTTATGTTACAAGACGCAGACAGGTTTATTGTCGAGGCGATTTCATGGGACACGTTAATAGGAACTAAAAAAATAGAAAGCATGGCAGATGAGATCGCAGCACCGCTGGAACACAATGAGGTTAAAAGGCTGCTAAAGGATTCCACAAACAATGCCTCTCTTGTCCCTGTGGCCGCATCTGGTATTGCAGTTCAGTTAAATTCAAATGTATGCCGGATATACCGTAGATAGTGAAGAAATGGTGCAGCTTCTGAGAGAGAAATCAAGAGGAAGGGACATGGTGCAGGAAAGATCGTAAGACCTGGCTAAGACATTGTGTGGCAGGGATAAGACAATCTCCTTGGAGATATTGCTTCCCCCCGACCCCTGGATAGAGTCAAACCTAGGACCACAGTTGTATCGGGATACTCTGCCAACCAGCGAGCCATCACACAACATCGGTCCACACAATGCTCTTATACCGATGCAGATTATAATCAGGCCTCCCAACCATTCTGGAGCCACAGAGTCATTGAACATTACATGCCGAGCCACAGACCGGGGAAGACCTGCTCTGTTAATGGTAAGAATGGGGCTAGGGTAGGGGGGGGGGGGGCACTATGGTGCACCTTAGGGTGTTTAGGGTACTAAGGAAGGTTCAGTAGGGGGATTTTTGTCTGCTTGATAGGAAAATCTTTACTGTGTGGTGGGGCATCAGTACTGTGAGGGAGCATCATATTGTAGTGGGGCATCGAGGAAGCATCACTACTGTAAAAGGGGCATTAAGGAGGCATCCTTTCTATACGAGTTGCACAAAAGCGGTTATCCTTACTGTGTATGGGGCACTAAAGTTGCATCGTTACTGTGTGAGAGGCACTAAGCAGGCAACACTACTGGGAAGGCAAGGGGCATCCTTACCATATGAATATCACTAAGGAGCATCCTTACTGTGTTTGGGGGCACTAGGAAGGCATCACTACTGTGAATGGGGTGCTAAGAGAGCATTCTTACAGCATTTAATTTCACTACTGTGTCAGAGGCACTACAGAAGTATCCCTACTATGTGAGAAGCACTAAGGGGGCAGCCATGCTGTGTAAGGGGGCACTACATAGAGCATTATCACTGTGAGGGGGCACCATTAGTGAGTGCCAAACAAAGAGGGCACAATGAATGTGTGTCAGGACACAGGTGCATTATTACTGTAAGGGGCACAAAGGGAACTCGGCGGAATTGAGCGGAGTTAGAGGCGTGGCTTAATGTTAACCAATTAGGACTTCCCTCTTCATTCTTTTATGTGCCCATAAGCTTTGCATACACTTTGAATATATTAATTCTCTCCCAGCTTCTTCTATCCTACTGCAAGGGCTGTGTTGGTGTCAGTTTGCACTGTATATTTGACATTTTATTCATGAATAAGGAAGCATGGAATGGTCACTCTGTACCTCCTGGATGATAGATTACTGCAGTGCAAAGCATTGTGGGAGGACTCTCATCAGTATTCTATGCTGTAGCTATAGCTGCACAGTATGGGGCCTTCTTACATAGCTGTGAGGTATACATATATATGCAAAGTATCACTTTTACTGCACTTTAAGGACTTACAAGTAAAGAAGGAGAAATAAACAGTGCGATCTCTCTGCAGGTGATGAGAGCGGCATCAACATAGAAGGTCCCGCCTGAGTCACAGGCCCATATACGACACCCTCTATTTAGCCCAGCTAGACATGCCCTTCATGTAGTGCACGCACCCGCAGGGCTCATCTGGGTAACGCGCTAATTGGGATCTCCGCTTTCATTAAACCGCAGAAATGTCAAGAGAGCTGGATGGCAGAATCAGGACAATAACCCGACCTCATCTGCTTCCAATGATTACAAGAGCTGCTGCAAGTCATAATGTTTTCCGTGCCCCTGTGTCAGGGAGAGAATGGGCCGCCGATCCGCAAGGAGTTCAGAAGCTAAACAGAGTTTTTTAGGTAATTACTGAAGAAGAAACATCTTTGGAAAGACTTCTAAATAAAATAGTGATTTACCAAAACAAGATGGGAAGTTTCAGTAATTGGCATTTACATGACCGTCCGCAAAATCATCCACCCACTGGGGCTCAAAAGGCACAAACTGGTACAGAACATTCACTTATACTTAGCGTGTAGGATATATACACTTATACAAATCTGTATTCTACTCTATTGGGGAAAACATATTAGCTCTATCCCTGTACATACAGGGCGGTATTAGAGTAGTTATATTCTTGTACATAGGAATAGTATTATAGTAGTTATATTCTTGTACATAGGAATAGTATTATAGTAGTTATATTCTTGTACATAGGGGCGGTATTATAGTAGTTATATTCTTGTACATAGGAATAGTATTATAGTAGTTATATTCTTGTACATAGGGGCGGTATTAGAGTAGTTATATTCTTGTACATAGGGGGCGGTATTATAGTAGTTACATTCTTGTACATAGGGGGCAGTATTATAGTAGTTATATTCCTGTACATAGGGGGCAGTATTATAGTAGTTATATTCTTGTACATAGGGGGCAGTATTATAGTAGTTACATTCTTGTACATAGGGGGCAGTATTATAGTAGTTATATTCCTGTACATAGGGGGCAGTATTATAGTAGTTATATTCTTGTACATAGGGGGCAGTATTATAGTAGTTATATTCTTGTACATAGGGGGCAGTATTATAGTAGTTATATTCTTGTACATAGGGGGCAGTATTATAGTAGTTATATTCCTGTACATAGGGGGCAGTATTATAGTAGTTATATTCTTGTACATAGGGGGGCAGTATTATAGTAGTTATATTCTTGTACATAGGGGGCAGTATTATAGTAGTTATATTCTTGTACATAGAGGGCAGTATTATAGTAGTTATATTCTTGTACATAGGGGGCAGTATTATAGTAGTTATATTCTTGTACATAGGGGGCAGTATTATAGTAGTTATATTCTTGTACATAGGAGGCAGTATTATAGTAGTTATATTCTTGTACATAGGGGGCAGTATTATAGTAGTTATATTCTTGTACATAGGGGGCAGTATTATAGTAGTTTTATTCTTGTACATAGGGGGCAGTATTATAGTACTTATATTCTTGTACATAGGAGGCAGTATTATAGTAGTTATATTCTTGTACATAGGAGCAGTATTATAGTAGATATATTCTTGTACATAGGGGGCAGTACTTTAGTACTTATATTCTTGTACATAGGGAGCAGTATTATAGTAGTTATATTCTTGTACTTAGGAGCAGTATTATAGTAGTTATATTCTTGTACATAGGGGGCAGTATTACAGTAGTTATGTTCTTGTACATAAGGGGCAGTATTATAATAGTTATGTTCTTGCACATAGGAGGCAGTATTATAGTAGTTATATTCTTGTACATAGGGGGCAGTATTATAGTAGTTATATTCTTGTAAATACGGGGCAGTATTATAGTAGTTATATTCTTGTACATAGGGGGCAGTATTATAGTGGTTATATTCTTGTACATAGGGGGCAGTAATATAGTAATTATATTCTTGTACATAGGAGCAGTATTATAGTAGTTATATTGTTGTACATAGGGGGTAGTATTATAGTCGTTATATTTTTGTACATAGGTCGTAGTATTATAGTAGTCATATTCTTGTACATAGGTGGTAGTATTATAGTAGTTATATTCTTGTACATAGGAGACAGTATTATAGTAGTTATATTCTTGTACATAGGGGGCAGTATTATAGTAGTTATATTCTTCTGCATAGGAGCAGTATTATAGTAGTTATATTCTTGTACATAGGGGGCAGTATTATAGTAGTTATATTCTTGTACATAGGGGGCAGTATTACTGTCCTGTTCTGTGTGGTATGTATTCCCTTGTGTGTCTTGTTCTGCTTGGATTGTTTTCTATCTATGGCGAGCCAGGTCTTTAGGTTCCTGTGTGAGGCCATACCTATTGGGACAATCGCCCCACTTGCAGGCAGGACTCATGAGGTAATTGTCTTCTTAGACACGAGACAATGAGGACCCTTGTCGTGGGTTCATGGGCTTAAGTATATTGGCCAAAATACGAACTAATATCTCGTATGTACTGTAGCCATTCTATCTGTTTATTTCTGCAGGTATGCTAGGTAAGTGTTTTGGGTGTTTGCCTTTCATTGTGCCATGTCTGCTGACAAGTCTCTTTTTCATTAGTTCTCTCTCTTTTGGTGTTTAGCATGTGTGCAGTTGCGTGAGTATCTCAGGGTTACGGACCCAGCATGTCATGCTTGGACGCGGCGCAAAAAATGTATATAGTAAACTTTGTTTTTATAATATTTTCCTATATAATTTAGGATGCTCTCTGACTGATGGATAATACTATTACCTGTGACTAGACTTGTCCTTTAAATCTTCATCGTCAGTGAACCATACAAGTATGTATCATGCTGGATGATTGATAGGCTTTGTCTGGCTTCTTCTACTTGCATGTATTTGGTGATATTCATCCTTCCATCTGAGTCTTATCCCGACTTGCTTTTAACTCCAACTCCAACTCCAACTTTTCAGTACTCTGGCTGCTCCTCTATGAGGGCTCTGCATACGACGCATGTAAAATACACCGTGCATAGCAAATATGTATGTGCCTGCTTTTATAGTATATGAAATCCCCATGGCCTATATTGGTGCATATATAGGGCATACTGAGGTTTTTCTTTAATGCGTGCAATACGTGTATGGAAAAAAAGCAGATGTGTGTTGCCCAATAGAAATCAATGGTCTCTCAGTACTGCGTATTATGTGTGTGAAACGTACGTGTGTAATACACAGGCGACATATGCTTGTGTGAGTGAGCCATAATTTACTAACACAGTAATAAAAGATCTCATAATCCAGACAGCCTGATGATCTGGCATTTGTTACTGCACAGATCTGCAATACTTTAATGCGGGGCTTCTCCAACTTTTCCTGCTCGGGTCTCCCTGCCCAATCCACGGGGATGCCGGGCCGCACCAGCTAACAAATGCTACTGTACAGCAGACATTTCACCTGCATTGCAGCGTCAAACAAAGGCCAGCATGCAGCGCTTATAGAACTCCCAGCTGTAGACCACAATGCAGAACAGCCATGTTTGTGCAAACATTTGTGCCTCCTAGTCCGTCTTTGCTGCCCTCCACTCTTTCCTACAAAAGAGAATGGAGCTTAGAGGATGGAGGCAGGGCCACCGACGAATGTACACATTTAATTATAGTGCGAATCTGTGTGAGCTCATAACTGGCATAGGTTCGGGTTTTCTGTTGCACAGGTGGCTAGAGATGTGCCAAACTTATTGAGTGGGGTGTGCCTCTTATTAAATTTGTCCCATCTACACCAGCATGCATTGCAATAGCACTGGAATATGAGATGGAAGTCTTAGTAAATGTGGCCCGTAGACAGCGTTGTCTCTACTGGTGCAAGTAGAGTTATGGTCATCTGGGTGGTTCTCCACAGGCGAGTCAATAGGACTACTCATGGTCCCTTAAAGAAGCTCATGGCTGGGCTCTGGCCACGCCGATTCCAAAGTGGTCCGTCTGTGGAAGTAGGAGCACCAGAGGGTCCGCAGCCACGTGATAAACCCAGGAGGGACCGCCATAGCCGTAGAAGAAAATGGTTTTATTTTCAACAGTAACCGAGATCACAAACTGAGCCCATCTCTTTACCCAGTTGTATGGGAAACCCAACTCTTAACCTGGGATTACTTAGTCTTTGGCCCATTAGCATGGCAGAACTCAGTCCCTGACCTGTTGGTATGGGATAATTCCCAGAGGTCAGACACAGAAGAGCTCTACTACTTGTCTGAATGAACTGCTTAGCGGTCTGAGATCACCATTTACACTTACAGGGTTCATACCCGGGGGGCCTATAGTCCAGAGGAGCAGTGCCGCTTGCACACAGCAAAGTCTCAAAGAGAGTCTCGACACTCGTCCTAACTCATTTTCTTAGCGCTACTTCCTGCCCCTTTCTTGCCTTACCCAGTTCCTCCATATCCACCTCCTCTTAAATACATTGTCGAAAAATAAAACAACATTAAAGGGGTTGTAGTAGAATTTGCTGTTATCCCCTATACACAGGGAAAATAACTTGCTGATCAGTGGGAGGCGCACAACTGAGACCCCCGCTAATCTCAACGATGGGATTGCTGTATCCCGTTCCTCTGTCACTGCGGGAGTCGCTTCTTTCCTCACCGTTATGTCAGTATGAAGATAGCGTTGGTCGAACATGCGCGATCGGCGCTCGATTCATTGTAGTGGCGCTGACGGAAATACCCAAGCAGGTGCCGCTCGGGTATCTCTGGAATCCCATTGAAACTGAATGGCGTGGGTGTGCTTGCAAGACCATTGTTCCATTCAGTCTCCTCCTCACTGCAGGGGGTGCAGTAACTACACAGCGAAGGGGATGGGGGACATGGGACCACCATACGCAAGAAGATCACTGGGGGTTGCAGTGATGAGAACCCCACTGATGAGCAAGTTATCCTCTATCCTGTGGATATCCTGTAGATAGGGGATAACTTCAAATTCCAGTACAACCCCTTCAACATACATTTTCAAGAAATACCAGCGCACAATAGGAGGCAGCTTGCTGCAGTAGAAACCTCCTCCAACTGCTTTGTTTTAGGTAATCTAAGCCCCTCACCTTTATTGTGTTCCCAGTTGGGCCATATAACCTCTTTAAGAACACAACTAGAAACAAAGTGGCCGGAAACAACTGAGCGGTCTTCTGTCAATCCCATATAAACCAATGGGAGTAATGCAAGCAGCATAGCACAGCGAGCCGCACAGTTCATTGTGTTTGCGTAACTCCCAATGACTTCTATGGGAGTTACGGAAATAGCACAGTAAAGTCCGCTTAGCTGTTTCTATCCTCCCAACCATCACATAAAGTCAGGCTGGGGGCAGTGGGGGTCCAAACTCAAGATATGAGCAGCAGGTCCCAGAGGTGGGACCTGCATCTATCAGACTTTTATGGCCTATTCCATGAATAGGCATAAAAGTCCCAGATGGGAATAGCTCTTCAAAGTTCCACCTTAGATGCCAGGGCACAAAGATGGAGGCAGCCGAAAGATGAGGGTTGTCTGGTTTCTCAGCTAGAATTCTTAAGTCGTCTTGTTTTCCTCATACATTTTTAGCTGGACTGCCCCTTTAAGAGGCATTAAAGTGCTTGCTATATCTTCAGACTACGATGTTGGTTTAGCTGATATTATGAATATTACCTCATTATGTCAGATAAGTCTGGGGCTGAGAATTCTGGAAATCGCTCAACGCTAATAGCGACCTGTCAGCTCTCGTCTCTTACCAGTTACCTTCAGTAATCTTCTGCACCAGACATCTCAAAGACTTCACCGGATTCTTTCTCAATGAGGTCACATGTTTTTTTTCCCTGAAATATCAAAGTCCAGAAACTCATTTTGGAAGTTGGCAATAATACCGGGGCAATCATGGAGGCTGGCAGACAATGCGAGCCGCGGACGTAGTTCTCAGGGAAGTTTTAAAGTGACACCCAACTTTACGGCCATATTCACACACGGCAGATCTGCCACAGATGAAACTGCACAGCATTTACATAATCCCATTCACAAAAAGACTCCCTAAATCTGAGCGTGAATTGACCTGGAGTGCGAAATTTTAAATCCGCAGCATGTCAATCCATGGTGTGGATTTTCAGCGCAAATTTGCCCTTTTGCAATGCAAAGGGTGAAATGTAGTTTCTCTGCCCCAAAATCTGCTGCAGATTTCCTGTGGATTTTTCACTCCAGTTACCAAATAACTACTTCATACATAAAGTAATAACAGTGCTATACACCGAGTGGCCCCTTTATTAGAGCCCTGGCCTGCTCACAATTGGCGCTCCCCTGTATGGAAATTCCCCCCGTGACCCCGGAGCATAAAATCACGTGACAAGTTTTCCGTGGATCAGTGTCAGCGTGAATCCACATTAGATGGGAAAATCCAGCGATCGGAGTGACCTCCAACGAGGTCGGTCATCGGTGCTATACTAGTGGGGCCGGGATGTCACTGTCAACAGCAGGGGCTTTTCTCGTGTCACAGTGTGGAGAGTATACAGAGAATGGCATGATCGAGGAAAAACATCCAGCAAAAGGGGATCCTGTGGATGGAATCAACTCATCATCGAAAGGGGTCAGAGGAGGATGTCAGGAATAAGTGCTGCACAGTCAGGGAAAATACTGCCAAATACAACTCTATTGCTACAACTAATGGAATAGCTGTACCTTAGCACATGGGCTATAACAGCAGTCGACCAGTTCCAGCACCATTGCGTGTAAGAGAAACAGAAAGATGGGTGCAAAAGAGTGCAAAATTGTATCACTGAGCAACGGAAAACATCATTTGGTCAGATGAATTCAGATTTTGTAGCACTTTACGGAATTTGGCGCAAGCAGCATGAATCGATGACCCCTTCCTGTCAGCTGGTCACAACATGTCAGCGCCGCCATCAAATCTGCAGCAACTACAAGAAGCTACCTGTCCGCAGGGGCCGAGATGATTTGCTGAGGTTGTAAAGGCCAAAGGAGTCCAACGAGCTACTAGATGGGGGCGGGGGGGCTAATAAAGTGGCCATTTACTGTACAATGTCTAAATAATGCTGCCATACAACTGATGTTATGATTCATGGTAGTCGCGACCCTCGGGTATCAGACCAGCCGAGCCACTTCCTTTCTCAAGTACAGGTTGGCTTCATACTGAGAAGGGATTGTCCGATTAGGACCGGCCCTTTAGTTATGAAGCTCTATAAAAGCTCAGTCAGGCAATCGTTGTTTTTTGCGCACCTATTTGCGCAAAAAAACCCGCTTCACGAATGTTAAAAATACGCGTGACCAAAGCTCTGTGCCCATTGCTTTCAATGGGACCGGCGCTACTGCAGCCGGCCCCATTGAAAGCAATAGGATGCAGGCAAACCCTGCAGTGATTTTCAAGCCCTTCCCTGAAAATCATCCCTAGCTGCTGTAAAAAAAATACATCACCTCTCCGCCTTATCGGGGCTCCGGCGCGTTTGATCACTGGCTTCTCTGGTACTCTTCTGCAGTTTTTTCTCCTGCAGGGGATTCAAAAATCCCCGCCTTCTGAAAGGGCTGTGTCTGATTGGCTGAGCCCTCAGCCATCCTGTCATTCAATGAATAGCTGAGCGCAGCCTGTGCAGTAGTGCAAGCGCCATTGAAAGCAATGGGATGGCATCGCGGTCCTTTTCCACAGCTATGACAGCTGCGGCAGGGGATTCCATCAGCCCCGTGGGCAGTCCCCTTGTCACTGAATACTGTGACGGTGCTGCCACAGTGTTCAGTGATGAGGGGACTCCCTGCGCGGAATCTTTCCATGCAGCACGGACCTTCCCGGCACACGGATGTCCTATCTTTTGCAGGTGCGAGTATTTTGCTACATAGAGAACCAATGGTTCTATGCGATGCGCTAATTTTTTGTGCACATAGGTGCGTGCAAAAACCGCTTGTCTGACTTCACCCTATAGATGGCTCTCTATGATTTGGTCTGCACTAACCGCGTGCCCTACTGTAATTATGACTTGCTCCCCCCGGTAATAAACACAATAATAACTATAGGGTTTCGATATTGAACTGTAGGGTCAGGTCCCTTTAACAGTGCACAGTGCGGTAATATGTCATCCGGAAGATCGTTTCCCTATAACATGGATCGTCTCCTCATCATAAGGTCACGTATTCCTGCATGAAATCCCCAGATAAAACCTATCGATCGGCTGTAAAAATGAGTTTTGCCTTGAGACTAATCCATAGTTTGTTTATGCATTATAAAAATATGTTGATGAATCGGCAGAAAGCGGAATTACTCCTCCGACGTCTCCTCTATTATCTCGTAATCGAGTAACGATCTGCGGAGAGGAGGAATAGACTAAAGGATATGTGAATTATATAAATGCAAATATTGTCCATATTGTCAGCCTGTAAGCCGGATACAGGGAGTATCTGTAATTACCTGTAGTCACCTAATACGACCCCGATAGCGGAGGGATCTGTAACTCACGGCTAATTGTAAATATGCATCAATAACATTTGGGTGAAGAGAATATTTATACAGCATCTTACAGAATATGTGAGTGTTGTATGTTATTAGTGGTGATATCGAGGCAAGATATGGTATCTGGGGTTTACATAAAGATTACCCCACAAGCAAGGGGTAAGAGGGAATATGAGCCAAAATTCAGTCAAATGGGCGCATCGGCGCTCGTGTGACTGACACCAGCAGACAGACGTACCTGAAGACGGCCGTCTCTCTGCAGCGCCGGGAGGAAGAACATGTGACCGGCTCCATTGCCGGTCATGTGTTCTATGATCAGCGCTGGAGAAAGATGGCTGTCTTCTAACTGTCAGTCATACGGGTGCATCGGCGCCGGTGTACGGGTGCCGATACACCCGTGTGATTGAGGCCTGAAAAGAGATACCTTCACTGGTGTTTCAACTACTATAATACTGCCCTGTATGTACAAGAATATGACTACTATAATACTGTCTCCTATGTACAAGAATATAACTATTATAATACTGCCTCCTATGTACAAGAATATAACTACTATAATACTGCCTCCTATGTACAAGAATATAACTACTATAATACTGCCCCCTATGTACAAGAATATTACTACTATAATACTGCTCCTATGTACAAGAATATAACTACTATAATACTGCTCCTATATACAAGAATATAACTACTATAATACTGCCCCCTATGTACAAGAATATAACTACTATAATACTGCCTCTATGTACAAGAATATAACTACTATAATACTACTCCTATGTACAAGAATATAACTACTATAATACTGTCCCCTATATACAAGAATATAACTACTATAATACTGCTCCTATGTACAAGAATATAACTACTATAATACTGCCCCCTATGTATAAGAATATAACTACTATAATACTGCCCCCCTATGTACAGGAATATAACTACTATAATACTGCCCCCCTATGTACAGGAATATAACTACTATAATACTGCCCCCCTATGTACAAGAATATAACTACTATAATACTGCCCCCTATGTACAAGAAAATAACTACTATAATACTGCTCCTATGTGCAAGAAAATAACTACTATAATACTGCCTCCTTTGTACAAGAATATAACTAGTATAATACTGCCCCCTATGTACAAGAATATAACTGCTATAATACTGCCCCCTATGTACAAGAATATAACTACTATAATACTGCTCCCTATGTACAAGAATATACCTACTATAATACTGCCCCCTATATACAAGAATATAACTACTATAATACTGCCCCTATGTACAAGAATATAACTACTATAATACTGCCCCCTATATACAAGAATATAACTACTATAATACTGCCCCTATGTACAAGAATATAACTACTATAATACTGCCCCCTATGTACAAGAATATAACTACTATAATATTGCCCCCTATGTAAAAGAATATAACTACTATAATACTGCCCCTATGTACAAGAATATAACTACTATAATACTGCTCCTATGCAAAAGAATATAACTACTATAATACGGCCTCTTATGTACAAGAATATAACTACTATAATACTGCTCCTATGTACCAGAATATAACTACTATAATACTGCTCCTATGTACAAGAATATAACAACTATAATACTGCCCCCTATGTACAAGAATATAACTACTATAATACTGCCAGCTATGTACAAGTATATAACTACTATAATAATGCCCCCATTGTACAAGAATATAACTACTATAATACTGCCGCCTATGTACAAGAATATAACTACTATAATACTGTCCCCTATGTACAAGAATATAACTACTATAATACTGCCTGCTATGTACAAGAATATAACAACTATAATACTGCTCCTATGCAAAAGAATATAACTACTATAATACGGCCTCTTATGTACAAGAATATAACTACTATAATACTGCTCCTATGTACCAGAATATAACTACTATAATACTGCTCCTATGTACAAGAATATAACAACTATAATACTGCCCCCTATGTACAAGAATATAACTACTATAATACTGCCAGCTATGTACAAGTATATAACTACTATAATAATGCCCCCATTGTACAAGAATATAACTACTATAATACTGCCGCCTATGTACAAGAATATAACTACTATAATACTGTCCCCTATGTACAAGAATATAACTACTATAATACTGCCTGCTATGTACAAGAATATAACAACTATAATACTGCTCCTATGTACAAGAATATAACTAGTATAATACTGCCCCCTATGTACAAGAATATAACTACTATAATACTGCTCCTATGTACAAGAATATAACTACTATAATACTGCTCCTATGTACAAGAATATAACTACTATAATACTGCTCCTATGTACAAGAATATAACTACTATAATAATGCCCCCTATGTACTATAATAATGCCCCCTATGTACAAGAATATAACTACTATAATAATGCCTCCTATATAAAAGAATATAACTGCTATAATACTGCTACTATGTACAAGTATATAACTACTATAATACTGCCTCCTATGTACAAGAATATAACTACTATAATACTGTTCGCTATGTACAAGAATATAACTACTATAATACTGCCCCCTATGTACAATAATATAACTACTATAATACTGCCTCCTTATGTACAAGAATATAACTACTATAATACTGCTCCTATGTACAAGAATATAAGTACTATAATACTGCCCCCTATGTACAAGAATATAACTACTATAATACTGCTCCTATGTACAAGAATATAACTACTATAATACTGCCTCCTATGTACAAGAATATAACTACTATAATACTGCTCCTATGTTCAAGAATATAACTATTATAATACTGCTCCTATGTACAAGAATATAAGTACTATAATACTGCCTCCTATGTGCAAGAATATAACTACTATAATACTGCCCCCTATGTACAAGTATATAACTACTATAATAATGCCCCCTATGTACAAGAATATAACTACTATAATAATGCCTCCTATGTAAAAGAATATAACTGCTATAATACTGCTACTATGTACAAGTATATAACTACTATAATACTGCCCCCTATGTACAAGAATATAACTACTATAATACTGCTCCTATGTACAAGAATATAACTACTATAATACTGCCCCTATGTACAGGAATATAACTACTATAATACTGCCCCCCTATGTACAGGAATATAACTACTATAATACTGCCCCCCTATGTACAAGAATATAACTACTATAATACTGCCCCCTATGTACAAGAAAATAACTACTATAATACTGCTCCTATGTGCAAGAAAATAACTACTATAATACTGCTTCCTTTGTACAAGAATATAACTACTATAATACTGCCCCCTATGTACAAGAATATAACTGCTATAATACTGCTACCTATGTACAAGAATATAACTACTATAATACTGCTCCCTATGTACAAGAATATACCTACTATAATACTGCCCCCTATATACAAGAATATAACTACTATAATACTGCCCCTATGTACAAGAATATAACTACTATAATACTGCCCCCTATATGCAAGAATATAACTACTATAATACTGCCCCTATGTACAAGAATATAACTACTATAATACTGCCCCCTATGTACAAGAATATAACTACTATAATATTGCCCCCTATGTAAAAGAATATAACTACTATAATACTGCCCCTATGTACAAGAATATAACTACTATAATACTGCTCCTATGCAAAAGAATATAACTACTATAATACGGCCTCTTATGTACAAGAATATAACTACTATAATACTGCTCCTATGTACCAGAATATAACTACTATAATACTGCTCCTATGTACAAGAATATAACAACTATAATACTGCCCCCTATGTACAAGAATATAACTACTATAATACTGCCAGCTATGTACAAGTATATAACTACTATAATAATGCCGCCTATGTACAAGAATATAACTACTATAATACTGTCCCCTATGTACAAGAATATAACTACTATAATACTGCCTGCTATGTACAAGAATATAACAACTATAATACTGCTCCTATGTACAAGAATATAACTAGTATAATACTGCCCCCTATGTACAAAAATATAACTACTATAATACTGCTCCTATGTACAAGAATATAACTACTATAATACTGCTCCTATGTACAAGAATATAACTACTATAATACTGCTCCCCTATGTACAAGAATATAACTACTATAATACTGCTCCTATGTACAAGAATATAACTACTATAATACTGCTCCTATGTACAAGAATATAACTACTATAATACTGCTCCTATGTACAAGAATATAACTACTATAATACTGCCCCTATGTACAAGAATATAACTACTATAATAATGCCCCCTATGTACTATAATAATGCCCCCTATGTACAAGAATATAACTACTATAATAATGCCTCCTATATAAAAGAATATAACTGCTATAATACTGCTCCTATGTACAAGAATATAACTACTATAATACTGCCCCTATGTACAAGAATATAACTACTATAATAATGCCCCCTATGTACTATAATAATGCCCCCTATGTACAAGAATATAACTACTATAATAATGCCTCCTATATAAAAGAATATAACTACTATAATACTGCCTCCTATGTACAAGAATATAACTACTATAATACTGTTCGCTATGTACAAGAATATAACTACTATAATACTGCCCCCTATGTACAAGAATATAACTACTATAATACTGCCCCCTATGTACAAGAATATAACTACTATAATACTGCCTCCTTATGTACAAGAATATAACTACTATAATACTGCTCCTATGTACAAGAATATAAGTACTATAATACTGCCCCCTATGTACAAGAATATAACTACTATAATACTGCTCCTATGTACAAGAATATAACTACTATAATACTGCCCCTATGTACAAGAATATAACTACTAAAATACTGCTCCTATGTACAAGAATATAACTGCTATAATACTGCCTCCTATGTACAAGAATATAACTACTATAATACTGCTCCTATGTTCAAGAATATAACTATTATAATACTGCTCCTATGTACAAGAATATAACTACTATAATACTGCCTCCTATGTGCAAGAATATAACTACTATAATACTGCCCCCTATGTACAAGTATATAACTACTATAATAATGCCCCCTATGTACAAGAATATAACTACTATAATAATGCCTCCTATGTAAAAGAATATAACTGCTATAATACTGCTACTATGTACAAGTATATAACTACTATAATACTGCCCCCTATGTACAAGAATATAACTACTATAATACTGCTCCTATGTACAAGAATATAACTACTATAATACTGCCCCTATGTACAAGAATATAACTACTATAATACTGCCTCCTATGTGCAAGAATATAACTACTATAATACTGCCCCCTATGTACAAGTATATAACTACTATAATACTGCCCCCTATGTACAAGAATATAACTACTATAATACTGCTCCTATGTACATGAATATAACTACTATAATACTGCCCCTATGTACAAGTATATAACTACTATAATACTGCCCCCTATGTATAAGAATATAACTACTATAATACTGCCCCCTATGTACAAGAATATAACTACTATAATACTGCCCCTATGTACAATAATATAACTACTATAATACTGGCCCCTATGTACAAGTATATAACTACTATAATACTGCCCCCTATGTACAAGAATATAACTACTATAATACTGCTCCTATGTACAAGAATATAACTACTATAATACTGTCCCTTGTGTACAAGAAAATAACTGCTATAATACTGCCCCCTATGTACAAGAATATAACTACTATAATACTGCCCCCTATGTACAAGAATATATCTACTATAATACTGCCCCCTATGTACAAGAATATAACTACTATAATACTGCCCCCTATGTATAAGAATATAACTACTATAATACTGCCCCCTATGTACAAGAATATAACTACTATAATACTGCCCCTATGTACAATAATATAACTACTATAATACTGTCCCCTATGTATAAGAATATAACTACTATAATACTGCCCCCTTTGTACAAGAATATAACTACTATAATACTGCCCCCTATGTACAAGAATATAACTACTATAAGGGCGCCCACCCACTGGCGATTTTTTTTCCTTTGCGTTTTTTCTCAAGAGCAATTAGTTTTGAATGTACTCCTGTCCACTGGCGTTTTTTTTTCAGTCCGTTGCAATTTTTAACATAGGAACTGTCAGTTGCATATGTGTCCTTATTTTTCTCTTAATGCACCCAGGAATGTCAATGTAAATTAATGGAAAAAGCTGCGAAAATGCCGCGAAAAATCTGCGAAAAACGCGCCGAAAACGCAGCGTTTTTCACGCACGAAAATCGCAAACGCCAGTGGGTGGGCGCCCTTATACTGCAAATTGCATTCTTTTCCTTTTCTCTGTATTTAAAGGGGTTGTCCCGCGGCAGCAAGTGGGTCTATACACTTCTGTATGGCCATAATAATGCACTTTGTAATGTACATTGTGCATTAATTATGAGCCATACAGAAGTTATAAGAAGTTTTATACTTACCTGCTCCGTTGCTGGCGTCCTCGTTCCCATGGTGCCGACTAATTTTTGTCCTCCGATGGCCAAATTAGCCGCGCTTGCGCAGTCCGGGTCTTCTTCTGTTCTTCAATGGGGCTGCTCGTGCAGAATGCCGGCTCCGTGTAGCTCCGCCCCGTCATGTGCCGATTCCAGCCAATCAGGAGGCTGGAATCGGCAATGGACCGCACAGAAGAGCTGCGGTCCACGGAGGGAGCAGACCCCGGCGGCCATCTTCAGCAGGTGAGTATGAAGACGCCGGACCGCCGGGATTCAGGTAAGCACTCTCCGGTTTGTTTTTTTAACCCCTGCATCGGGGTTGTCTCGCGCCGAACGGGGGGGGGGGTTTAAAAAAAAAAAAAAAACCCGTTTCGGTGCGGAACAACCCCTTTAAGAGTTTTTAAAAAGTGGTTCAATATATTGTTTAGTATATTGAATGGCGCTATGGAAAAATACAACCCGTTCTGGAAAAAAATTCAAAAAAGCACTTACACAACTATGTGATGATAAAATAAAAACATTATGTATTTTTGAAAGTTGGCATGAAAAAACAAACGGTGTCCTCAGGGAGTTAAGTTTTACAATGCATGTGAAGTTTTGAAATATATTATTTTATATATATATTACACAACTTCCTTTTCTTGTGAGGATGTTGGGCTGTGAAGCTGTAAATCAATAGGGTTGTAGGAGAGGGGCCCTGCAGTCTGTAAAGCAGAAATAATTAAAATGGTGTCCTCTGGTCACACAGAAGTAGAAATTTTGGAGTGGAGAAGTGCAAGCAATTCTATGGGAGGTGTAGTGAAAAGATGGACACAGACTGAACGTGCCAATGCAGTTCACCACATTTCTCTGTATTATAGAGTTCAGCACTGTGTATAATGTAATGGGGTCTGGTCATAATTGACTTTGATGTTGCACTGGAGGGCACTAGACCCTGGAGGCCAAAGGAATCCAGCACATTTTTCACTCCTCAGGAAAGGATAACTTCCCCAGACAATCATTTATTGAGCCATTATGTGGAACCCAAACAGATTATCTCCTGCATGAATATTGGGTGGTCCATTGAAATCTACCCCAAATGGATTTTAACAGCTTGCAACAAACCAAGATACTATTATTATGACCTAAAGATGGCTTCTACAAAGGCCTGCTTGGACTATGAGGGGTATGAGGACCTAAGATGAAGAGTTGGGTAAAGCGTAGGGAGTAAATAAGCACTCAACCAAATGGCATTGACATATCAAGAGACAATGTATGTCAGTGCATAAAGTATTACAAACCAGTAGGCACACCTTGTGCTAATATATGATACCTATGCAGACAATCCAGCCTATTGTAGTCTGGTTCTGCAGTTCTGTGTTGCTCCACTCCCTAGGCACCCTATTCTTGATCTGTAATCAGTTGGGCACTGGCTAAACTGAGGTGCAATGTCTAAGGAATCATCTTCTCTTCCTCAGCAAAGAAATAACTTTCCTGGTTTGATTCCCCAGAGCAGTCACTAGCTGGTGATGGCCATGCTGCTAGGAGCATGTTGAGCTGAAGCAGGGCTGCAGCTATTGATGAAGACAAGGCTCATCACTGGGAGAGTTGGCAGGATGCAAGACAGACGAGATGAAGACTTTTGAATTCCTAGAGAAGTTTCCGGTTGGTGGCTGGCATGATGCTAGGAACATCTGGAGTAGAAACAAAAGTGAAGTTATGAATGCAGGCAAGGGTCATCAGTGGGAACGCTATCATGGTGTAAGATGCATGAGAAAAAGACTTTTGATTCCTCTGTGTAGATTCCAATAGGTGGCGAGTATGATGCTGGAAACATCTGCAGTTGAAGCAGAGGTGAAGTCATGAAAGAAGGCAAAGTTCATCACCGGAAGAACGGTCAGAGTGCAACAAACCAACTGATGTGACAAAGGTGTTATTGGAAGATGGACCAGGGGTAAAACTAGGAGCTTGGACTACAAATATCAGGTGACAAATCAGAAGAAGCAAGATTAAAAAGAATACACAGCAAAAGACATGGTCAGGGTCAAGCATTGGTGCCTGCTGAAATTTTCCACAGGTCGGGTTCAGTATAATTAGTGTTTGCTGTTTATCTGACTGGGAGCAGTGAAGACATATGACCAAGATCGTCACTGAATTGGTAAGACGTGAGTTTAGTTGTGGGCTAAAACCAAGACAATACATAAGAGACATAAACATAAAACAGTAGGTGTTTTTTAATTAAATGGGTTCTCCACTTTTTCGAGAATATTTGGGAACGTGGGAATGGTGGCTTTGTGTTACTTCCTAATAGAGTCTTTATTGCAAATGTGTCTCGACATCCTTTGTTTCCAAGCCAAGGTTCAACTTCTCTGCCGGCTTCCTGTTACTTTTGGATGGATCAGTTGAGCTTCAGCTTGAAAACTGAGGACACTTGGACAATAAAGACTATTCATAAGTCAGGGTGACTCTACCACTGGACAATTATCGCTTGAATCATCGCTCTAAAAAGAGCGAATGTAAGCTACAGTTGGTCCGTGTAAACACGGCTACCAAATGGATGACGAGCGAGAATTAATTTTCTAGTTCCTTCATTTCAGCTCACCTAAAAAGAGTCACTGGTTGATTAATTAATTACCCTCTAGTGTAAACAGGTAATTGTTCTCTTTCAACAACTAGCCAACACCTTTACAGGAAGGTCTGCTCTTGTTCTATGTGCACCTCCTACCATATGCTGATTGGTTCCCATCTTTTTTTTTACATTTTGCCCTCCCACTTACCACGTAATGCTGATTGGTTCCCAAAAACCCGTAAATACGTGTGATCCTCACCCAAACAGTCCCTGCTGGTTCTACAAAGTACTTTTGCTGCTCTGGTCTCTGGTAGGTCTGGGCTGTGATGGAACATACAATGCTGCAACCTCTCTTAGCAGTGATTGCTCATTTAAAGACTGCACGCATGTATTTATGTGAATTCAGTGGCAACCAATGGGCATGTAATGAGGGGAGGTTGAAATCTCAAATACATGCCTGCCAAAAAAAGCTCACACCCCACAACTAAACAATATTTCAGCATGTGCAACATAAACCCACCGTTCCCACGTTTCTAAATAGTCCCATAAAAATGGCCAAACTTTCAAGACAGTTTGCAAAGTTGCTTTATTTTTTACTTCAGTGGCCACTGCTGGGGAATTGGCCGGATGGCCACGGATTAAATCACCTTTTGGTGGATGTGTGTATATCTACAGGACACTGAATGTAGAAGGAACATTCACAAGGAGGTGGATCTACTCGAGGAGCCTGACGATAAATGAATGAGCAGCTTTCTAAACATGAATTTTAATGCTTTAACTAATTAAATCAAATGAATCCAGGGCTGGAAATGTCATCATTCTTGGAGACTCTTCCAGAATCTTTTTTAGTGGGAAAATAGATTAAAAATAAATTCTATTTTGAATAGAAATTAATCTCAATTAGAATAATCGGCTTTCTGGTTTAACCCATCAGTTGCCACAAGAATAATTTGTAACTGTCTATAGAAAGTGACTGGTGTTGCACTATGCTTTTTACACAGGCAGAACTATCATAGGTGCAGAATGAATACGGCAACAGGGTCTGGCAACAACATTGACTATGGTATATAGCCCACTGGTGGATCCAGTTGCCAGCTTTTTCAATGGAGCAGATTGCCTTCTGCCATGCTAAAGCTCAGTTGGTCTAACCTCTTGGCCAGATAGGCTTATAGTCATAGAACAGTAAAACCACTAGTCCCCAGCATGTTTGTAGTGATGGCATAGGTACACTAAGCTCTGGACCACTATGGTTCATAGTGAATGTGGGCTAAGTCATGGCCTGTTAGCAACAGTAATTTTAGTGACCAGTTGTGGGCCCATATCCCCTTCTACCACACTAATAGCCATACTATTGTTTATTAAACCTCTTGGCCAGATGAGCTTATAGTTGAGGCTTGGCAACAACACTAGTCCCTACCAAGGATATAGTGAGAGCATTGGGTATTGGGACATTAACTTCTGGACTATGGTGTCTTTACTTTTGAATCACCAAGAATCAAGCCCACATTTTTTTACCACTAGACTACCATCAATCAGGTTAAATGTGGCCTAAGTCAAGGTCAAGGTCTGGAAACAACAGTGACTATATATGCCAGTGGTGGACTAAGCTACAAGCTGTCCAACAATGGAGCAGACAACTTTCTGCCATTCTTACAACTAAAGCAACAAACAGATTTACCACTGGACTACCAGGGATCATACAAAATTACCACTGGACTACCAGGGATCATACAAATTTACTACTAAACCACTAGGGATTACAAAGAATTACCGCTGGACCACCAAGGATGACAGAAACGGTTTTTCTCCACTAAACCACTAGTAGATACTTGAGAATCCACTGAACATAACACCGTATATACAGTACTTATGTAAACTTTATCCAAGAATATAATTTAATTAGACCACAGTCTATGATAAGACATAAAGGAATGTCCATTGAAATCTTTTTAGACGGCAGACTCTCTAAGCCAAAAGGTCATTGGTAGGCGATATAAGAATCAGGAAAATTTTATAGCGCTCCTTGTAGATGTCTGTACATTGTCTTATTATTACAGTGGCATTATGCTCTTTCAGCAATCTATTAGGCTGAGCTACGAATTTGACTTGTGCCAGGGGACCAGGTGATATTTTACATTTGTTTAAGACATTCAGAGGATAAATCCAGCCTTGCTTGAGACGTAAGAACTCTGAACTCTACCGTATTGATTGTCTGGTTCAGCCAGCATTCATTATTGGCAGTCTGTACTAAGAGAAGAAGCCCACATGAGCAAACTAAGACTCTGTAGAAAGTGGTAGCCATGGCAGCAAAAAACACAGATCTAAGAGTATCAATCAAGGTTCCAGTTTTAGAAAATTATTTTAATGCTTCTTGAACTATTTACATTCCTGTTTTTACATTTTAGACTGTCCACAAAAATTAAGTCTTAACTCATTGCCTTTTCTGTGGAGGCAAATTTCAAAGCCGGTGATAAATTCAAAAGTAATGGACCTGCAATTCCAGTGGGCCCTGGCATTTTCCAAGTTTATCTGGTGCCAATACCAATATTGACTGTAAATAAATGTTAATTTCAGCATTTCAGCTTTTTCCCCATCTTACAGCACTTTACTGTATCCAGCTAGTACTCAGGGGTGTATCCAGCTAGTACTCAGGGGTGTATCCAGCTAGTACTCAGGGGTATATCCAGCTAGTACTCAGGGGTGTATCCAGCTAGTACTCACTGGTGTATGCAGCTAGTACTCAGTGGTGTATGCAGCTAGTACTCAGTGGTGTATGCAGCTAGTATTCAGGGGTGTGTCCAGCTAGTACTCAGGGGTGTATCCAGCTAGTACTCAGTGGTGTATCCAGCTAGTACTCAGGGGTCTATCCAGCTAGTACTCAGGGGTCTATCCAGCTAGTACTCAGGGGTGTATTCAGCTAGTACTCAGGGGTGTATCCAGCTAGTACTCAGGGGTGTATGCAGCTAGTACTCAGGGGTGTATCCAGCTCGTACTCAGGGGTGTATCCAGCTCGTACTCAGGGGTGTATTCAGCTAGGACTCAGGCGTGTATTCAGCTAGTACTCAGGGGTCTATCCAGCTAGTACTCAGGGGTGTATCCAGCTAGTACTCAGGGGTGTATCCAACTAGTACTCAGGGGTGTATCCAACTAGTACTCAGGGGTGTATCCAACTAGTACTCAGGGGTGCATCCAGCTAGTACTCAGGGGTCTATCCAGCTAGTACTCAGGGGTCTATCCAGCTAGTACTCAGGGGTCTATCCAGCTAGTACTCAGGGGTCTATCCAGCTAGTACTCAGGGGTGTATTGAGCTAGGACTCAGGGGTGTATCCAGCTAGTACTCAGGGGTGTATTCAGCTAGTACTCAGGGGTGTATCCAGCTAGTACTCAGGGGTGTATTCAGCTTGGACTCAGGGGTGTATTCAGCTAGTACTCAGGGGTGTATCCAGCTAGTACTCAGGGGTGTATCCAGCTAGTACTCAGTGGTGTATGCAGCTAGTACTCAGTGGTGTATGTAGCTAGTACTCAGTGGTGTATCCAGCTAGTACTCAGGGGTGTATGCAGTTAGTACTCAGGGGTCTATCCAGATTGTACTCATTGGTGTATCCAGCTAGTACTCAGGGGTGTATCCAGCTAGTACTCAGGGGTGTATCCAGCTAGTATTCAGGGGTGTATGCAGCTAGTACTCAGGGGTGTATCCAGCTCGTACTCAGGGGTGTATCCAGCTCGTACTCAGGGGTGTATCCAGCTAGTACTCAGGGGTGTATTCAGCTAGGACTCAGGGGTGTATTCAGCTAGTACTCAGGGGTCTATCCAGCTAGTACTCAGGGTTGTATCCAGCTAGTACTCAGGGGTGTATCCAGCTAGTACTCAGGGGTCTATCCAGCTAGTACTCAGGGGTCTATCCAGCTAGTACTCAGGGGTCTATCCAGCTAGTACTCAGGGGTGCATCCAGCTAGTACTCAGGGGTCTATCCAGCTAGTACTCAGGGGTCTATCCAGCTAGTACTCAGGGGTCTATCCAGCTAGTACTCAGGGGTGTATCCAGCTAGTACTCAGGGGTGTATCCAGCTAGTACTCAGGGGTGTATCCAGCTAGTACTCAGGGGTGTATTCAGCTAGGACTCAGGGGTGTATCCAGCTAGTACTCAAGGGTGTATTCAGCTAGTACTCAGGGGTGTATTCAGCTAGGACTGAGGGGTGTATTCAGCTAGGACTCAGGGGTGTATCCAGCTAGTACTCAGGGGTGTATCCAGCTAGTACTCAGGGGTGTATCCAGCTAGTACTCAGGGGTGTATTCAGCTAGTACTCAGGGGTGTATCCAGCTAGGACTCAGGGGTGTATTCAGCTAGGACTCAGGGGTGTATTCAGCTAGTACTCAGGGGTCTATCCAGCTAGTACTCAGGGGTCTATCCAGCTAGTACTCAGGGGTCTATCCAGCTAGTACTCAGGGGTCTATCCAGCTAGTACTCAGGGGTCTATCCAGCTAGTACTCAGGGGTGTATCCAGCTAGTACTCAGGGGTGTATCCAGCTAGGACTCAGGGGTGTATCAAGCTAGTACTCAGGGGTGTATCCAGCTAGTACCCAGGGGTGTATCCAGCTAGTACTCAGGGGTGTATTTAGCTAGTACTCAGGGGTGTATCCAGCTAGTACTCAGGGGTGTATTCAGCTAGTACTCAGGGGTGTATTCAGCTAGTACTCAGGGGTGTATTCAGCTAGTACTCAGGGGTGTATTCAGCTAGGACTCAGGGGTGTATTCAGCTAGGACTCAGGGGTCTATCCAGCTAGTACTCAGGGGTGTATCCAGCTAGTACTCAGGGGTGTATCCAGCTAGTACTCAGGGGTCTATCCAGCTAGTACTCCGGGGTGTATCCAGCTAGTACTCAGGGGTGTATCCAGCTAGGACTCAGGGGTGTATCAAGCTAGTACTCAGGGGTGTATCCAGCTAGTACTCAGGGGTGTATTTAGCTAGTACTCAGGGGTGTATCCAGCTAGTACTCAGGGGTGTATCCAGCTAATACACAGGTGTGTATCAAGCTAGTACTCAGGGGTGTATCCAGCTAGTACTCAGGGGTGTATCCAGCTAGTACTCAGAGGTGTAAACAACACTATAATGCAGCATGTGTGACTGACTGATTTGGCTTTAGGCCACTCCTGAGGGCTGCTGTAAGAGGAGCGGGGTGTTCATTCTGTAAAGAGACACTGTCATCAACCTTTGAGCTCCATAAGCTACATTATGGGACTAAAATTTGAGGGAACAGGAAGTGCGGAGAGCTGTTTTCTACTCACCAAGTGCCTCATTCTAGCTCTGTGTTTTTGCACAGTTGGCGCATGCTAGCAGCTTGACTATTTCTGCATGCGTATTTCCCATTAATCTTTATTGGAAGTGTGCACACGAAGAGTTAAGCTGCTTTGCAGAGACACAACGCTGGAACAAAGCAGCTGGGCAGTATGAAACACAGCTCCCGGGACTCTCTGTTCCCTCACCTTCGAGCCCCATAATGTAGTTTATGGGGCTCAAAGGCAATGACCGATTCCCTTTGAACCTTATTTTTTTTAGGAATCTAGTCTTTTTTTGCAGGGAACACTCAGGTTGCTTTCCCCAGGAGTAATCTCAGTTCAGTGGGAGCTGATCCGGAAGGGTTAGAGGCACTAAAGCATGGTATCAAAGGGGCAGGTTAGGACTTAGTCAGAATAACAGGCTGAGGTCGGAACTGGTGGAGTTTAATCAATATGGTCAACAGGCAGAAGGTGAGGGCAGGCTGCATTCAGGTAAAGTGTGGTCAATATAAGAAGCTGAGGTCAAGACAGGCTGAGTTGGGGAAAGTTGGCTAATCAGGCAGAGGGTCAAAACTAAGAATCAAGCAGGAAACACCTTCACAAAACAAGTAGAAACCTATTGCTCAGCCAGCTTCTAATTGGAGGAACCTCAAATAAGCTGTGAAAGACAAGAATAGACATGGGAAAAAAATCTGGGTGCATGTGCCCTATGGGCAGAAACAGTTGCCAGAGAAATAGTGTGGCATCTGCCACCCCAAAGACGGGGGCCAGAAGAATACTGACGGAGGTGAGAATGCGCCGCTGACCATGGTCGATGGCCATAACGTACACTTTTTGTTACAAATTCCCATTACCCCATCAGGCCCACTTTTGGTTTTCCATGCCATATAAGATCTACATCAAGTGCAACCTCTGCAACCCATAAATCTTCGCCCTCCCCTGGTTCTGTTTCCATTAGAGAATCGGCACCAGATGTTTCATCATAGAAATTGCATGGCGCTTGGTTGAACCTGAATGGCATGTTGATGGTGGAGCTATCTCACATTTACATCAAGCTTCAGATTTTCATGTTGGTAGTGACTTTGGAGCAACTGTTCCCCTTGTACCCCGGCCCTGGTTAGCGCCCTTGCAATGGGTAAAAAAAAGGAACTTACGTTTTTTTTCCCTACAGATATAATTAATTGTTTGTACAGCAACCACGTCAATTTTTCTTTGCAATTACCTGCGCTGATATAATTCCGCACAAGGCAGTGACATTTCATAAATTCATTTTGAGCAAAATTGAAGCGTTCTCATTATGAAACCCAACGCACGGTTAATTTTAAACGAAATAAATTTTCCACGGGTCTTATTTGTCAGCAGACGTCTCGCAAGTTGAAAAACAAATCTGTTGAAGTCTGCGTGCTGCAGCGATGGGGTAGGATCTACAGACACAAAAAAGGCAAGAAGAAAGGTTATGGCTACGCCGGAGAATTTGCCAGATGAGTCAGCGGCACCCTGAGCGCAAGTCTGAGGAGTTAACCCCGACGGCCGAGACGATGCCTTCAAACCACAAAATACAAGAACTAAACTAAATCTTATTAATGTAAGAAAACTTGGGGTCTGCTCAGATCACGTTAATGCTTCATGTTTGACAATTTACCAGTATGTGGCTTTATTAGAGCCCCGGCCCGCTCACAATCCTCCCCGTGACCCCGGAGCATAAAATCACATGACCGGTTTTCCGTGGATCAGTTATAGCGTGAATCCACATTACATAGAAAAATCCAGCGATCTGAGCGACTTCCAATGCGGCCGGTCATTGGAGCTAGAATAGCCGGGGCCGGGATGTCACTGCCCACCACGGAGGCATTTCTTGTGTAACGATGTGGATAGAATTCTGAGAATGGTGTGATCGACGAAAACATCCAGGGAAAGGGGATCGTGTGGACGGAAACAACTCCCCACTGAAAGGGGTCAGAAGAAGGTGTAAAGAATCATGCTGCCCAACTGAAGAGCAGCCAAATACAACGCTGGTGCTCCGACTAACGTGTCTGAATGCACAACCCGTTGGTCTTTGGAACGATGATAGCAGACAAGCACTTTCAGCGTCATTGTGTTTAAGAGAAGCAGAAAAACGAGACTCCAGGGAACAAAAGAGCACAAAACTTGTATCACTGAGCAGCGGGAAAACCTCTCCTGGTCGGATGGATCCAGATTTCTGTTGCCCCGTGCTGATAGGAGTCAGAATTTGGTGCAATCAGCATGAATCGATGACCCCTTTCTGTCAGCCGGTCAGAACATGTCAGCACCGCCATCTAATCTGCAGCAACTACAAGAAGCTTCCTGTCCGCAGGGGCCGATATTCCTGCAGGACGATTTCATCACCGAGTGGAATCTACGCCACGATGAATTACTGCGGTTCTGATGGTCACAGGAGATCCAGCACGCTAGTAGATGGGGGCCCTAATAAAGGGCCCATTCTGTGTGTTACAAGTGTATATACTGTATGTTTGTTACTGTAACCAACTCTAGCTTGTGTTTTCCTATATAACAATCTAATATAAATAAGCCTCCCTGCTTTTTCTTGCCCCACACTTTGCCCCCTTTGCTGTACCTTTGGTGGATGATGTTGGTGTCATTAGATGACACACATGCTCACCGCCGCCGGAAAATCATCAGATGTGAGTTTAATACATTCCAGGACTGTCAGGCGGGCTGACAGTTACAATGTTAGGTCTATGGGTGGCGCTGCGGTGCTTCAGGCATGCGCTGGAATGAGTGAAGCATTGCTAAGCCACACCACATACAGTGCTGAACTGCACCATGCACTGCCAAACCAAGAGCGAGAGAGACAGACAGACAGACAGAGATAGAGGGACAACGATAGAGAGACAGAGTGAGAGAGCGATAGACAGAGAGAGAGACAGCGATAGAGAGACAGTGAGAGCAAGAGAGAGGCAGAGCAAGAGAGCAATAGAGAGACAGAGAGCAATAGAGAGAGACAGTGAGAGAAAGAGCGATAGAGAGACAGAGAGATAAACAGCGATAGAGAGACAACGATAGAAAAACAACGACAGAGTGAGAGCAATAGAGAGACAGAGAGAGCGATAGAGACAGTGAGAGCGATAGAGACAGTGGGAGCGATAGAGAGACACAAAGAGAGACAGCTATAGAGACAGAGCAATAGAGAGACAGAGTGAGAGAGCGATAAAGACAGAAAGAGCGATAGACAGTGAGAGAGACAGAGAGAGCAATAGAGACAGAGTAAGAGACCGATAGAGAAACAGTGTGAGAGAGTGAGAGAGAAACAGAGAGAGTGACAGACAGAAAGGGAGAGATAGTGAGACAGACAGAGAGAGTGATAGAGAGAGAAACAGAGAGAGAGAGCGTAGAGAGACAGAGAGCGATAGACAGAGAGAGATGGAGAGACAAATAGAGAGAGATAGCAATACAGAGACAGAGAGAAACAGAGAAAGAGCGATGGAAAAAGAGCAAGAGAGCAATAAACAGACAGAGAGAGAGAGCTATAGACAGATAAAACAAGAGTGCTGGGCATACAGAACGAGAGCAATAGACAGACAGAGAGAGCAATAGAAAGACAGAGAGAGCAATAGAGAAACCTAGAGAAAGTGATAGAGAGACATAGAGAGAGCGATAGAGAGACACAGAGAGAGAGCCATAGAGACAGAAAGAGAGAGCGATAGAGAGAGAGACACAGAGGGACAGACAGAGAGAGACAGAAAGAGAACGAAAGAACAGAGAGGCAGAGCAATACCGAGAGAGAGAGAGAGAGAGAGAGACAAAGAGAAATAGACAGACAAACAGACAGAGAAGAGACAGACAGAAAGAGACAGATAGAGAGAGGCAAACAGACAGTGAGACAGACAATGAGAGAGACTGACAGAGAGAAAGAAAGAGACAGACGGATAAAGAGAGAGAGACAGACAAAAAGACAGACAAGCAGAGAGAAAGACAGACAAACAGAGAGAAAGACAGATAAACAGAGAGAAAGACAGACAAACAGAGAGAAAGACAGATAAACAGAGAGAAAGAGAGACAAACAGAGAGAGACCTCTAGGCTTTTTTATATTAGATATCTGCTCCAAATACAAAGCGACCCTCCAATCACCTAACCGAGCAGATTTAGAAGTTCACAACCATCACTTCTGAAACATTCTATGTTTGTGCAGCGATCATCGGGTCAATCTAGTAACAAGTAGTAATACTCACTTTACTGATCCTCTACCCCACCCAATCTGATACTTTCCCCTACTCATTTCCTTACTTCCTGTTGACACCAACATGTGACTGCTGTAGCCAATCACTGGCTGTCCAAGTCCTTATTAACAGGGACTTACGACAGCTGAAGGCCATTAATGGCTGTAGCAAGCCACTGCTGTGATCAGTGATTGGCTGCAGCAGTCACGTGTCCATGTCAATAAAGACCAGAAAGTACAGAAACCAGAGGGGAACCCCATCAGATCAAGAGTGTCCGGTAATAAGCAAAGGGAGTATTAAGACATTTTTGAATCATTTTAAGGCAATCTAAACATTTTTTTTTTTTAATTTTAAAGGGAACTTGTCACCTGCATCCATCCCCGTGAGTTATAGTGGTGTCAGGGCAGGTGACCAGGAGCTGGGCGCTGTACAGTTCATACTCCCCGCTTCCTGGTTTCCATTGTGTCCCACCTCTTAAAATCTGACACTTTTCCATAGACTTTGTATAAGAGAAGCATGCACACGGGACTTTAAAAAGAGTCTGATTTTTGGCCAGAGTGCGGACTTCAAGAGACACCGCAGGAATATGTAAACTACAACACCTGGCTCTCTGTCATAACTTAGATTATAGTGCTGGAGGTGGGGGATAGGTGCCCTTTAGGGTGGGGGATAGGTGCCCTTTAAGGTGGGGGATAAGTGCCCTTTAAGTTGGAGGATAGGTGCCCTTTAAGGTGGGGAATAGGTGCCCTTAAATGAAACGTCTTAAAAGGGTTGTTCAGGACTGTAAAAAATGGCTGCGTTAGCTCAGAAACAGCACCACCACTGTCTGTAGGCTGTGTCTGGCATTGTAGCTCAGCTCCTCAGAGATGAACAAGTCTGCGTTGCAATACCGTACACAACCTGTGGACAGGTGTGGCGCTGGTTTTGAAAAAAACAAAACAACAACCGTGCTTTTCTGATACTGTATAACCCCTGATCCTGTATAAGAGGTTGCCCAGGGTTAGAAATAACATGGCTGCTTTTTTCCCAACACAGTGCCACCCTTGACTGTGGGTTCTATCTGGGTAGCGCTATTTTTGGAAGAAAGCGACCCTGTTTTTCTAACCTGGAAACCCCTTTAAGGGTGGTATAAAAAAATTCAGTCTTGACTTTCCACAGGCTTAGAAACAGTTAAAAATAAGGGTTCCCAAAGCTATTAAAATAAGTCTTATTTTACAATAGACTCTGAAAATGAAAAAATGTAATTATAATTCACGTTTTTCTCACAGCTTCTATTTCTGGGGTGATTTATAATTAAAATGTCACTTATATCACATATCACCATTACCCTTGAATGGGAGCATTCAACACATCTTTAAAAGTGCCAGGAGCTGCAGTATTCCATGCGCGGGATGACGGTGCAGTCTACCGCCAGAACGTCTCCATGGCTTTGTGTCTCTAGTCAAAGCAGAATATATAGTCTAAGTGGGTAGAGGAGCTGACAACCATGTCACTGTGTGTCTACCGAGCGGAGAGAATTAGCCTGTGACAGTCAAGAGCTACCCGACCATTTAGAACATCAGCCGTGGCGCTCGGTATCTAATCACTGGAAGTAGATGTAGGTTCAGCTGCTACTGGATTTTCCGATCTTTCCAAAGACGACTCAAGACATGCAGCTTATAAAATAAGAATATCTGCGCCTGCGATAATAAAGAATGTTTGGTGGGAAGAAGCTCTGGATGGAAAAAAACACTTTTTGGAAATCTTAGAAAGACTAGCTGGTGTGGCATTTCAAGTCTTTGAAAGGTTGATCATAGACAGAAGACACAAATGATATTGAGGGTCTGTGAAGGCAGGCTATGCTAGTAAAACGTTTCAAATGTTTTCCACCATCAAGTTCAGTAAATGTGGCCATTGAGTTGGGTTATTGGCCCGTAGTAGTGACCTGCTGGAGAACTGGTTAATCAGCGTGTCATTATCCTGTCCCCCAAGTATCAGCGTATCATTATCCTGTCCCCCAAGTGTCAGCGTGTCATTATCCCGTCCCCCAAGTGTCAGCGTGTCATTATCCCGTCCCCCAAGTGTCAGCGTGTCATTATCCCGTCCCCCAAGTATCAGCGTGTCATTATCCCATCCCCCAAGTATCAGCGTGTCATTATCCTGTCCCCCAAGTATCAGCGTGTCATTATCCCGTCCCCCAAGTATCAGTGTGTCATTATCCTGTCCCCCAAGTAACAGTGTGTCATTATCCTGTCCCCCAAGTAACAGTGTGTCATTATCCTGTCCCCCAAGTGTCAGTGTGTTATTATCCTGTCCCCCAAGTGTCAGCGTGTCATTATCCCGTCCCCCAAGTATCAGCGTGTCATTATCCTGTCCCCCAAGTGTCAGCGTGTTATTATCCTGTCCCCCAAGTGTCAACGTGTCATTATCCCGACCCCCACATATCAGCGTGTCATTATCCTGTCCCCCAAGTATCAGCGTGTATTATCCTGTCCCCCAAGTATCAGCGTGTCATTATGTCATTATCCCGTACTCCAAGTATCAGCGTGTCATTATCCTGTCCCCCAAGTGTCAGAGTGTCATTATCCTGTCCCCCAAGTGTCAGCGTGTCATTATCCTGTCCCCCAAGTGTCAGCGTGTCATTATCCTGTCCCCCAAGTGTCAGCGTGTCATTATCCCGTCCCCGAAGTATCAGCGTGTCATTATCCTGTCCCCCAAGTATCAGTGTGTCATTATCCCATCCCCCAAGTGTCATTGTGTCATTATCCTGTCCCCCAAGTATCAGCGTGTCATTATCCTGTCCCCCAAGTGTCAGCGTGTCATTATCCTGTCCCCCAAGTATCAGCGTGTCATTATCCCATCCCCCAAGTGTCAGCGTGTCATTATCCCGTCCCCCAAGTGTCAGCGTGTCATTATCCCATCCCCCAAGTGTCACCATGTCATTATCCGGTCCCCCAAGTGTCAGCGTGTCATTATCCTGTACCCCAAGTATCAGGATAGCCAGTATGTCATTATCCCGTCCCCCAAGTATCAGCGTGTCATTATCCTGTCCCCCAAGTATCAGCGTGTCATTATCCTGTCCCCCAAGTATCAGTGTGTCATTATCCCGTCCCCCACGTATCAGTGTGTCATTATCCTGTCCCCCAAGTATCAGTGTGTCATTATCCTGTCCCCCAAGTATCAGCGTGTCATTATCCTGTCCCCCAAGTGTCAGCGTGTCATTATCCTGTCCCCCAAGTATTAGCGTGTCATTATCCTGTACCCCAAGTGTCAGTGTGTCATTATCCTGTCCCCCAAGTATCAGCGTGTCATTATCCTGTGCCCCAAGTGTCAGCGTGTCATTATCCTGTCCCCGAAGTATCAGCGTGTCATTATCCCATCCCCCAAGTATCAGCGTGTCCTTATCCTGTCCCCCAAGTATCAGCGTGTCCTTATCCTGTCCCCCAAGAATCAGCGTGTCATTATCCTGTCCCCCAAGTGTCAGTGTGTCATTATCCTGTCCCCCAAGTATCAGCGTGTCATTATCCTGTCCCCCAAGTGTCAGCGTGTCATTATCCTGTCCCCGAAGTATCAGTGTGTCATTATCCTGTCCCCCAAGTCTCAGCGTGTCATTATATGTTCCCTAAGTATCAGTGTGTCATTATCCTGTCCCCCAAGTGTCAGCGTGTCATTATCCTGTCCCCCAAGTATCAGTGTGTCATTATCCCATCCCCCAAGTGTCATTATCCTGTCCCCCAAGTATCAGCGTGTCATTATCCTGTCCCCCAAGTGTCAGCGTGTCATTATCCTGTCCCCCAAGTGTCAGCGTGTCATTATCCTGTCCCAAGTATCAGTGCATCATTATACCCCAAGTATCTGTCACGTCTGTGACACACGCACACGCGTGGGGTGTTGATAACCACAATAGTACGGACCGTACGGCCCCAAAGTTCACTACACCGCACAGTGACCGGGAACGTACAAATGGTAGAAAAATCCATTAACACTGTAATGCGGGATGGTGGCATCCACTCCAGGGGAGAAAGGAAGCCTGGCCCTAACTGGCTGGAAGGGTGAAAGGGCCATACTTAAAGCGGGCACATCGCCTCGATAAAAGGCCGGCCCAGCAGTCTTCTTTCTGGGGCCTGAATGTCCCTATAAGGATCCCTGGAGAGACGAAGCGCCACGCAACGTAACAGAAAAGACAAACAACTAATAACTGGTAAAGACCCAGGAGATTGGCCAGCAGAAAGTCACCACACCCAGCCAGCTCAGTCACCACCACCTGTGTAGCTGTGCTGCTAGAAACCATACTACATGTCTCAGCAACACACGTAACAGTCCATTGTTAGGTGGATTTTAGGGCCCTGTCTGTCTGAGCCACCCGTCCATTGGTTGTGGACGCCTGCTTCCTGTTCATGTATGTCTACCTGTCCGTTAGTAGGCGGACACCCGATCTGTTATCCTGTCCCCTTGTCCATTGGTAGGTGGATGTAGGGCCTTGTCTGTCTGATGCACCTGTCCATTGGTTGCGGACGCCTGATTCCTGTTCCTGTATAGCTACCCGTCTGTTGGTGGGCGGACGCTCGATCTGTATGCGGTCCCCTTGTCCGTTGGTAGGCGGATGTTAGGGCCTTGTTTGGTCTGTTTCCCTGTCTGAGTTCCAGCTCTGTCTGTTACCCATCCTGCGTTATGCAGTCTGTGTTCCTGATCCGATGTCCGTCCTGTGGCTGTGCGCCCTACGGGCGTAGTTTTTTGTAGACCCCTGTATTGTATGTACCTGAGTCTTTTCCCTCTGGCTACATGCACTTTAGGTGTTACGTTTGCTCCCCACTTCACAGGTGTTTTGGCGTTTGCACTAGGCCCTTATGGATAAGTCCTGTGCTACACCTATCTTGGTTGAGACGTATTGACGGTGTACTAGGCCCGTAGTGAAAAGTCCTGTACTGCGTAGTGCCTCTTTGTGGAGTTGCCTTACTCTCTCCCATTTTGCGATCGTTGCCTTGGTGTCAGGTCCGTTATTGATAAATCCTGTACACGTGCACGGTTTGGAGGAGTTGCATAATTTTTGTTGTTATGCTTAAATGGTTCGGAGGCCCCTTTTTTAAAGGAGAGGTACTGTTAGGATGTGCTGCTGGAATCTGCTGTTCTTCTGTGCTTCTAGCAGCACAGCCCTCACAGAGTTAATTGATTGAGCTGGCTGGGTGTGGTACTTCCTGCTAGCCAATCCCCTGGGTCTGTGCTCACATATAAACCCTGCTTCTGTCAGTCTCTGTCTGGGTTCCAGAGTGAGCAGTCATGAATCCTTGTCTGTTGCAAGCAGGTCTTTTGTGTCTCTCTGCTTCCCAAAGACGGTTTGGACACCTGTAGTCCTTCTCTGTGTTATATGCAGATCCTTTTACAGGTGCAGCCTCCAAACATCTTATGTCTCTCTCTCTGTGTTAGTTGGTGATCCCTGACACTGCTCCCTATGTCAGCTCGGTGGCTGACTGTCTATCCCCCCTGTATGAGGACACATGGACTTGCTGTGAGTTTCATCTGTGCACATGTGAGTTCTGGGTGGAGTCTGTGTTGTTGCATTATATGATGTAGTCTGCTGTTAGCCTGTGCCTGTAAGCAGGTATCCTGTGTTCTGTCCTGTTCCTGTTACAGCTGGCTGTGTGATCTGTGCTCTGTCCTGTCCTGTTGCAGCATGCTGTGTGAACTGTGTCCGATTCTGCTGGACTCCTGGTTAGTGTAGGGACTAGCGGTATAACCAGGAGCCGTGAAGTTGGCCCACTAGCTTCCATGTTTTGTACAAAATGTCAACTAAACCCTGGTATTTATATTCAGCTTATCATCTGTTACTAGTGGTTGCATTGTGGCTGCTGTATGCTGTGTATTCTGGCTCTGTGTGTCCTGTGGTTCAGTCCCTGTCATGTGGCATTTGAATGCATCCTGTTCTGGTGCGTGGCTCCTAGGATCAGCTAGGGCCCAGATCTGAAGATCGCTGGGCCGCCCTTTATTGGGGCAAATCCCCCGCTTAGGTAGGGCCATGCCATCCTCCCCTGTAGCACAGGGTCAATTACCTGAAACCCGTGTGAATACTGTGTGCAACCTGTGTGTGTGCATCCAGTCCCCTCTTTGATCGCAATCGTGTGGGCCCCGTGCTTAGTTTGCCCACACGATCGTAACAAAATGTCAACTAATACTTGGTATTTATATTCAACTTATCATCTGTTACTAGTGGTTGCACTTTGGCTGCTGTATGCTATGTATTCTGGCTCTGTGTGTCCTGTTGTTCACACAGAGCCAGAATTGTTACAGTTGATACACCTGCGCGTGTATCCGTCTCTTTGGTTATGATCGTGTGGGGCCCATGCTTAGTTTGCCCACACGATCGTAACATAATGCACCCCCACTTACAAAAGGGTTTCTCGCAAACTGACTCTGTGCTACAGGGAGGATGACAGGGACCACGCACCAGAACAGGACAAACATGCCACGGGCAGGGACAGAACAACAGGACACATAGAGCCAGAATACACAGCATACAGCAGCCAAAATGCAACCACTAGTAACAGATAGTAAAGCTGAATATAAATACCAGGTATTAGTTGACATTTAGTACAAAACATGGAAGCTAGCGGGCCACTTCACGGCTCTTGGTTATATTGCTAGTCCCTACACTAACCAGGAGTCCAGCAGAACAAACTGACACAAAACTGACAGAAAATAAACGTACAAACGGACATGAACCAGCAAGACCCCAAACACACAGCAAGCTGCAACAGACAAGGATTCATGACTGCTCACACCCTGAACACAAAACACACAGCAAACTGTAACGGACGAGGATTCATGACTGCTCACACTGGACACTAGACAGAGACTGACAGGAGCTGGGTTTATATGTGAGCAAAGACGCAGGAGATTGGCCAGCAGGAAGTCACCACACCTAGCCAGCTCAATCGCCACCACCTGTGTAGCTGTGCTGCTAGAAACCTTACTACTACATGTCTCAGCAGCACACGTAACAGTATCATTATCCTGTACTCCAAGTATCAGTGTATTATTATGCTGTACCCCAAGTATCATTAATCCATACTCCAAGTATCAGTGTATTATTATGCTGTACCCCAAGTATCATTATCCTATCCCTAAGTATCAGTGTGCTTTGAGCATGCTAAAACATAACAATATCAAGTTCTATGCAATGAACTGTTACCAGATTCTCTGGAACTTTCTGCAGAAGGATTAATATGTAAATATATTTCGTTCTATATGCCTTCAATTTTCATACCTGCGATGCTTCTATTTAATTTCAACATTTGCAATTAAAACTCACAATCACATTTGGTTCTAGTTGATGGTGACACTTTATAGAATATATTTCCAAGTTCTCCTCGCCTTTCCATGGAATTTGTGCTCTGTTTAATATGCAGTAATGGAATGCTATTAGAAGAAGCTTTACACGGTTAGGATGATAATTTTAACGATGTGGCTAGAGGATGGAATGGTGATGGAGTGCTCCCCGGCAAACTCTTACATTTGGGAACGTATTTTTCATTTTGTTACAGAGCCCCCCGTCTTCAGCATACACCCCCGCGTACCTGACAGGCTGGAGTTATGCATAATGAAGTCAGAAATTACTGTATATTCAGAGCAGCATTTACAGAAACCGTAAGGAAGCAGAATCACTGGTAACAGATGTTACACACGCTGATCCTCAGCTCTTCCCTGCATGCAAAAGTGTTGATGGGACAAACTGCCCCTTCCAAATCTCTACAATTTATGTATTACAGTAGTTATATTCTTGTACATAGGGGGCAGTATTATAGTAGTTATATTCTTGTACATAGGGAGCAGTATTATAGTAGTTATATTCTTGTACATAGAGGCAGTATTATAGTAGTTATATTCTTGTACATAGGGGGCAGTATTATAGTAGTTATATTCATGTACATAGGGGGGCAGTATTATAGTAGTTATATTCTTGTACATAGGGAGCAGTATTATAGTAGTTATATTCTTGTACATAGAGGCAGTATTATAGTAGTTATATTCTTGTACATAGGGGGCAGTATTATAGTAGTTATATTCATGTACATAGGGGGCAGTATTATAGTAGTTATATTCTTGTACATAGGGAGCAGTATTATAGTAGTTATATTCTTGTACATAGAGGCAGTATTATAGTAGTTATATTCTTGTACATAGGGGGCAGTATTATAGTAGTTATATTCTTGTACATAGGGGGCAGTATTATAGTAGTTATATTCATGTACATAGGGGGCAGTATTATAGTAGTTATATTCTTGTACATAGGGGGCAGTATTATAGTAGTTATATTCTTGTACATAGGGGGCAGTATTATAGTGGTTATATTCTTGTACATAGGGGGCAGTATTATAGTAGTTATATTCTCGTACATAGGAGCAGTATTATAGTAGTTATATTCTTGTACATAGGGGGCAGTATTATAGTAGTTATATTCTTGTACATAGGGGCAGTATTATAGTAGTTGTATACTTGTACATAGGGGGCAGTATTATAGTAGTTATATTCTTGTACATAGGAGCAGTATTATAGTAGTTATATTCTTGTACATAGGAGGCAGTATTATAGTAGTTATATTCTTGTACATAGGAGGCAGTATTATAGTAGTTATATTCGTGTACATACGGGGCAGTATTATAGTAGTTATATTCTTGAACATAGGAGGCAGTATTATAGTAGTTATATTCTTGTACATAGGGGGCAGTATTATAGTAGTTATATTCTTGTACATAGGGGGCAGTATTATACTAGTTATATTCTTGTACATAGGAGGCAGTATTATAGTAGTTATATTCGTGTACATACGGGGCAGTATTATAGTAGTTATATTCTTGAACATAGGAGGCAGTATTATAGTAGTTATATTCTTGTACATAGGGGGCAGTATTATAGTAGTTATATTCCTGTACATAGGGGGCAGTATTATAGTAGTTATATTCTTGTACATAGGGGGCAGTATTATAGTAGTTATATTCTTGTACATAGGAGGCAGTATTATAGTAGTTATATTCTTGTACATAGGAGGCAGGATTATAGTAGTTATATTCTTGTACATAGGGAGCAGTATTATAGTAGTTATATTCTTGTACATAGGGGGCAGTATTATAGTAGTTATATTCTTGTACATAGGGGGCAGTATTATAGTAGTTATATTCTTGTACATAGGGGGCAGTATTATAGTAGTTATATTCTTGTACATAGGCGGCAGTATTATAGTAGTTATATTCTTGTACATGGGGAGCAGTATTATAGTAGTTATATTCTTGTATATAGGGGGCAGTATTATAGTAGTTATATTCTTGTACATAGGAGGCAGTATTATAGTAGTTATATTCTTGTACATAGGGAGCAGTATTATAGTAGTCATATTCTTGTACATAGAGGGCAGTATTATAGTAGTTATATTCTTGTACATAGGGGGCAGTATTATAGTAGTTATATTCTTGTACATAGGAGGCAGTATTATAGTAGTTATATGCTTGTACATAGGAGCAATATTATAGTAGTTATATTCTTGTACATAGGGAGCAGTATTATAGTAGTTATATTCTTGTACATAGGGGGCAGTATTATAGTAGTTATATTCTTGTACATAGGGGGCAGTATTATAGTAGTTATATTCTTGTACATAGGGGGCAGTATTATAGTAGTTATATTCTTGTATATAGGGGGCAGTATTATAGTAGTTATATTCTTGTACATAGGAGCAATATTATAGTAGTTATATTCTTGTACATAGGAGCAGTATTATAGTAGTTATATTCTTGTACATAGGGGGCAGCATTATAGTGGTTATATTCTTGTACATAGGGGCAGTATTATAGTAGTTATATTCTTGTACATAGGGGACAGTATTATAGTAGTTATATTCTTGTACATAGGGGGCAGTATTCTAGTAGTTATATTCTTGTACATAGGGGGCAGTATTATAGTAGCTATATTCTTGTATATAGGGGCAGTATTATAGTAGTTATATTCTTGTACATAGGGGGCAGTATTATAGTAATTATATTCTTGTACATAGGGGGCAGTATTATGGTAGCTATATTCTTGTACATAGGGGGCAGTATTATAGTAGTTATATTCTTGTACATAGGGGGCAGTATAATAGTAGTTATATTCTTGTACATAGGGGGCAGTATTATAGTAGTTATATTCTTGTATATAGGGGGCAGTATTATAGTAGTTATATTCTTGTACATAGGAGCAATATTATAGTAGTTATATTCTTGTACATAGGAGCAGTATTATAGTAGTTATATTCTTGTACATAGGGGGCAGCATTATAGTGGTTATATTCTTGTACATAGGGGGCAGTATTATAGTAGTTATATTCTTGTACATAGGGGACAGTATTATAGTAGTTATATTCTTGTACATAGGGGGCAGTATTATAGTAGTTATATTCTTGTACATAGGGGGCAGTATTATAGTAGCTATATTCTTGTATATAGGGGGCAGTATTATAGTAGTTATATTCTTGTACATAGGGGGCAGTATTATAGTAGCTATATTCTTGTACATAGGGGGCAGTATTATAGTAGTTATATTCTTGTACATAGGAGCAGTATTATAGTAGTTATATTCTTGTACATAGGCGGCAGTATTATAGTAGTTATATTCTTGTACATAGGGGGGCAGTATTATAGTAGTTATATTCTTGTACATAGCGGGCATTATTATAGTAGTTATAATCCTGTACATAGGAAGCAGTATTATAGTAGTTATATTCTTATACATAGGGGCAGTATTATAGTAGTTATATTCTTGTACATAGGTAGCAGTATTATAGTAGTTATATTCCTGTACATAGGGGGCAGTATTATAGTAGTTATATTCTTGTACATAGGAGCAGTATTATAGTAGTTATATTCTTGTACATAGGAGGCAGTATTATAGTAGTTATATTCTTGTACATAGGGGGCAGTATTATAGTAGTTATATTCTTGTACATAGGGGGGCAGTATTATAGTAGTTATATTCTTGTACATAGGAGCAGTATTATAGTAGTTATATACTTGTACATAGGAGCAGTATTATAGTAGTTATATTCTTGTACATAGGAGCAGTATTATAGTAGCTATATTCTTGTACATAGGAGCAGTATTATAGTAGTTATATTCTTGTATATAGGGGCAGTATTATAGTAGTTATATTCCTGTACATAGGAGCAGTATTATAGTAGTTATATTCTTGTACATAGGAGGCAGTATTATAGTAGTTATATTCTTGTACATAGGGGGCAGTATTATAGTAGTTATATTCTTGTACATAGGAGCAGTATTATAGTACTTATATTCTTGTACATAGGGGCAGTATTATAGTAGTTATATTCTTGTACATAGGAGGCAGTATTATAGTACTTATATTCTTGTACATAGGAGGCAGTATTATAGTAGTTATATTCTTGTACATAGGGGGCAGTATTATAGTAGTTATATTCTTGTACATAGGGGCAGTATTATAGTAGTTATATTCTTGCACATAGGAGCAGTATTATAGTAGTTATATACTTGTACATAGGAGCAGTATTATAGTAGTTATATTCTTGTACATAGGAGCAGTATTATAGTAGCTATATTCTTGTACATAGGAGCAGTATTATAGTAGTTATATTCTTGTACATAGGAGCAGTATTATAGTAGTTATATTCTTGTACATAGGAGCAGTATTATAGTAGTTATATTCTTGTACATAGGGAGCAGTATTATAGTAGTTATATTCTTGTACATAGGGGGCAGTATTATAGTACTTATATTCTTGTACATAGGGGGCAGTATTATAGTAGTTATATTCTTGTACATAGGAGCAGTATTATAGTAGTTATATTCTTGTATATAGGGGCAGTATTATAGTAGTTATATTCCTGTACATAGGAGCAGTATTATAGTAGTTATATTCTTGTACATAGGAGGCAGTATTATAGTACTTATATTCTTGTACATAGGGGCAGTATTATAGTAGTTATATTCTTGTACATAGGAGGCAGTATTATAGTACTTATATTCTTGTACATAGGGGGCAGTATTATAGTAGTTATATTCTTGTACACAGGAGGCAGTATTATAGTAGTTATATTCTTGTACATAGGGTCAGTATTATACTAGTTATATTCTTGTACATAGGAGGCAGTATTATAATAGTTATATTCTTGTACATAGGAGGCAGTATTATAGTAGTTATATTCTTGTACATAGGGGGCAGTATTATAGTAGTTATATTCTTGTACATAGCGGGCAGTATTATAGTAGTTATATTCTTATACATAGGGGCCATATTATAGTAGTTATATTCTTGTACATAGGGGGGCAGTATTATAGTAGTTATATTCGTCTACATACGAGGCAGTATTATAGTAGTTATATTCTTGTACATAGGGGGCAGTATTATAGTAGTTATATTCTTGTATATAGGGGGCAGTATTATAGTAGTTATATTCTTGCACATAGGGGGCAGTATTATAGTATTTATATTCTGGTACATAAGAGCAGTATTATAGTAGATATATTGTTGTACATTGGAGGCAGTATTATAGTAGTTATATTGTTGTACATAGGGGGCAGTATTATAGTAGATATATTGTTGTACATAGGAGGCAGTATTATAGTAGTTATATTGTTGTACATAGGGGGCAGTATTAGAGTAGTTATATTCTTGTACATAGGGGGCAGTATTATAGTAGTTATATTCTTGCACATAGGGGAGCAGTATTATAGTATTTATATTCTGGTACATAAGAGCAGCATTATAGTAGATATATTGTTGTACATAGGGGGCAGCATTTAGCTTTATTGTAACAGATATCATTGATGTTAACCATAGAACTGCAGTTGTGACTGGATTTTCTTTTTAATAATTTCTTTTAATTACTCATGGCTTACTGCATGTGTGGCCAATATTGAACACCCTGCCCACAATATCTGTGGATACCATTGTATACTGTCCAACATTCTACCTTGCAATTCACTTTAGAATTTCCTTATAAAATCGAATATTTTCATTATCTCATAAATATTTTACTGCCGACAAGTGGTAACATTGTAACCTGCGTTTATGATAATGGCCAACCCAGGTGCTTCTCTGTGGCTTTGTACTATATGTGCTGGTTTTTACTGTCTTTCTAATAAATGTAGTATTACTAAGCCTTTGTATATGGTGATCGTCTCTCAGCTGCTCAGGTTCTGCATCTGCTATGGGTCTCTCCTCATCAAAGTTCAACTCAGAAGACCTGATTTATAAAAAATAGACTTTTAAAGGAACTCAAGACTCTCAGAGTGATCATGTAACCTATTTTAAGGTTTAATACCGCATTTCTTGATCCAACTGCCAGCGTTTGTCTTCTAAATCCACATTGGAGCTTATTTATACTTTCAGTCCCCTAATCCACTTAGAGTTTCCAAAGTATTGAAGGCCACCTATTGAACTCATTGGGTTTCCATTGATAAATGTAAACCTACATGCCAAATTTTGCCGAATTTCTAGGATTTCCAGCTGGAGTATTACCAGAAATCACAGGATCTCATAGCAAGGATAGGAATTGACCTTCCAATTAATAATAGTAAACTGAGGTGCAGTGAGACTGTTGCACACCAGATTTAGTGGCATTTGTGAAGTTTGGGTTTGGATTGAACTGAACTGGTCGAGCCGAACTTTTTAAAAGTTTGCTCATCACTAGTTAACCGCAATGTTGTGTGTTCTGGAAACTAATTGTTCTGAGGGAGTCCTGCTTTATCTTGTGGAGAGCACCAAGTTGCATAAGGAGACTTTTAAACCATGCAATACTCTACTGGGAAATAAGATATGCAAATGGAAGGTGGGAAAATGCCTCTACAGCGCCACCAACAGGAACGTAGCTTCTCTCTTCTTCAATGTCTGACCTTGTAGCATAACTGGAAATATAGGCCAAACCAAAATCTTTTTTTTAATAAGGCATAGATAACCATCGACAAACTGCTCCTTTACAGTTCTCGCTCTACAAAGCCTCTTACATGGGGAACTATTGTTTCTCATTGTGGAGACCGCCAAGTTGGAATGAGGGACTTATACCTACTGTACACTATTGAGGGGCAAGAACCCTGAAACAGTTGTCTTTATATGGGTATATTTTTCATTATGGAGAAGATTCTGGTTTGGCCTATATCCTTAGTTATGCTTCAAGATCTGTTAGAAGTCAGACATTGACTTATGAGGAAACTGCCTTCCAGTAGGTGACATATAAGGAAGCTACTTTCCAATAGGTGGCACTGCAAGGCAATATACCATCTCTCATTTGCATACCAAATTTCCCAGTGGAGCATTACATGGTATATAAGTGTCCTTATGCCTACTTGGTGCTCTCCAGAAAGATAAATAGTACCCCTCCTGACTGACATTATAGCCCTCTCACCCAGGCAATCAGAACCCTAGTGTGCACCGATGAGGAGAGTCAAGAATACTAAAAAGCTGACTGTAGATGATTATCTTTTGCTTACAGAGAAGACTTGGTTTGGTTTATATCTTTAGTCAAGTTTGGTAAAAGACCAAACTTTTCAATAGGCGGTGCTGCAGATGCATCACACTAAACTCAATACCAGCTATCCCATTGAAGTATTTCTTGGCCTACAACCTGGTGTGTCTCCACAAGGAGAAAGAGTACTCCTTCCAACCCTTGGAACTAGTGAAAATACACAAAATGATCATATATTATTTCTTCAAAGATATGGTGGACCAAAGATGGATGACTTGAAAGAGATGAAAGTCTCAGCATGTGACTTGGCTTTGCTTTGGCTGGTTCACCAAACTATTGCAAAAGTTTGGTTTGATCTGAATTAATTTGAACCAAACCAGAAACCCATGCTGGCGTATAACACTGTATAAGCCCCATAAAAGCCCTGTTTAATATTCTTAGAGCGATATACAGGGCTTTTATGGCTCTTAGACAATGTAGTCCACCAGTGGTCAAGACTAGCGTTGAGCGAACCAAACCAGTGGAACCCTGTTTTGGGTATAACTTGGGTTCGGCAGCAAAGTTTGAACTGAAACGGGGTTTTACTGGTTCGGTACACTCAACGCTACTTTAGATGGCATACATTTGGGTTATTTTGGTATATAAAGTACATACATCCAATGAGACATGATTGGAGCAACACAACACCGCTCGATCCTTGACCGAATCCTTAGCCTACCCATTTCTATTTTTTGGCTACAAAACATTTTAAAAAAAAGTCATCTACCATCTGCCATTTGTTTAATGCCATTGAACTTACTTAAAAAATGTTTATGCCACCCAAGCCAATAGAAAAGAAAAAAACCCAAAAACATATCTTCATTGCCTTGCGTTATTTCTACAGATCCCTTGTAGAAAATTAAATAGGATTTTTACAATTCGGAGCTCAGAAGTTAATTGTGCGTGCATAACAGTGTCAGAAACTCCACGAATCTGAGCAAGTTCTAAGGAACTCATTGTTCTACCCATTGAGGGAACTATTATCATAAAACTCTGCACGGAGGGAACCGAGGAGATTGAACGGCAAAACAAACAGGCCTATTTCCCGGAGAAACAACAGACGGACTGATAGCATACAGCAAAAACAGAATAGAAATGAAGACATTATTTTTTGGGGGTTTATATTTGTATTCAATTGTCACCGGCAATTTGCTTATATTGTCACTGTTTGCTATCTCTTGAGCTCATTTTTTGTTCTTGTGGGATATAATAGCGGTGTTTGATTATCCAATCATAATAAGCCATAAAAACGGAAGCAGTATAGATTTCCCTTAAATTTGAAAAACGGAAAGGCATTAACTTGCACGGCACTTTAAGAAGTTAGCCTATTCAGAATGAATTCAATCCTCCGATGGCCCGGAGCCAGCGGTCTACAGAGTTATTGCAAGATCCCGGTTTAAGACGGCAATAACTCTTATTCTTTTTTTTCCCCTCCTCCGTTTGCGTTGAAACATTTCGGAGAGAAAAATATATTCACAATATTTTCGAGTGACAAGACTACTCTCCCCGCCTCGTGGAGCCGGCCGACTGGTGGGGTATTAATCTTATCCGTGGGACTCTCCGGAAAATTAGTTTTCATAGAACTTAGATTAAACTTGTAGGGTGGGGGGCCCCCAATAATAAAAAAAGTACATAACAAAATATTAGTTTGCTCTGCCTTTAAGACGTAGAAGCTCTTTTATTTAATCAGTTTTTACCTGGGTCTTCCATCAGGTGAAGGTCCAGCAAACCCAAATACAGCACGTAATTATAATTATATATGAATTACAGTATGATTACGGCGATACCAGTAGGTATAGGTGGGTTTCTTACTACTTTACTCATCATATTCTGAGAGACATAACTTTTTAATTTTCCCATCAACAGAGCTGTTTTTGCAGAATGAGTTAATGTTTTCATTTTGGGGGTATAAACAGGTTTTTGAAGGCTTAAGAGCCAGAATACCAGTTCTACATGGTGATAGTGACCTCCTACAGGTGACGTCTTCTCTGATTGGTGACATCCATTTTGGTTTTGCATCTCTATCTGGGCCCAGACCAACAGCTAGGCTACATCTCTGCACACTCTTCCCAGTGCCCATCTCAGTTACCCCCCTAAAGTAAGTAGTGCTTTCTGCTGCTTCTCTTAGTTATGATGGCCGCCTGTGGCCCTTCTTATAGTGCCCAGGTGTGGCCCTTCCTAGTTATACTGACCCCTCCAACTTACAGTTCCATGTAAAACACCTCTCCCCCTCTTCTCAAAAGATCTAAAATACAGTCTGACATAAAACACATCCCCTATCCTCTCTTCTGCCCCATGCAACAGGTACTGCCATATAACATTTACTCCACCCTCCTTTCACCAGTACACTCATGTAGATGACCTCTGTGATGCATATCTTCGTTCCTTCCCCTCCGCCGCCTGCTATGACCACACCATAGATTGGTTCCTCCTCCTGCTATTACCACAGCATAGCTTTGCTCCTCCCCCTCCTACTATGAGCCACAGCATAGGTTTGCTCCTCCCCCTTCCCTGCCTGTTATGACCACAGCATAGCTTCACTCCTCCCCCTCCTGCTATGACCACAGCATAGCTTCACTCCTCTCCTTCCCCTGCCTGCTATGATCACAGCATAGCTTCGCTCCTCCCCCTCCCCCGCCTGCTATGAGCCACAGCAAAGCTTTGCTCCTCCCCCTCCTGCTATAAGCCATAGCATAGCTTTGCTCCTCCCCCTGCCTGCTATGACCACAGCATAGCTTCGCTCCTCCCCCTCCTCCGCCTGCTATAAGCCCCAGCATAGCTTTGCTCCTCCTACTTTGACCCCTATAAAACAAACTAGTTGCTCAAAGTAACTGACATCCTGAGACTGGGGGTGTAAGTTTTGTACTTAGCTTCCCCGCTGTTCACTCAAAGTCAGCTGTCAAATCTGCTGCTGAATGCTTCTGGCTGACTGCATGGCATGTGCATGCAATAAGAGAGCTGCACGCGACTGTGTAGTCGGCTGGATGCATTGTAGAGGGGGGTTTGAGAGCTGGCAGTGGGGAAATGGTGGGGGAAGTAAGCTTATTGGGCTCGAAGTAGCTGACAGCTCTCCGTGATCTTCACTTCCCCCTGTCTACCATTACATGGCCCATCTGGATCCATCACTGCTTTGCATCCATCTGCCCACTTGCCCGCAATCAGGGATGTAATGCAAGAAACAATGGGATTGCACTTATATTAGAGTCAACAAGTATGGTGGGAACAAGGGCCATGGTCTAAGAGAGAGAACAAGCACTTCAGATTACGCCATCGATTTCCCATATATTTCGTCATGGAAGTAGAAAGATCAGATCCTCTATGAAGTCCAAGGATATGTGCAAGGATAAACATGGGGAAACTGCAAAGACAGATCTCAACTTTTTTTCAACCACCAAACTAATCGGAGAAATGTGTCCTCCACCTACAAACATTTCTGACCTTCCTACTGCTAGCAGCAGCCATACAACCTCCATCCAACCCTAGAGGCCAGATAGATAAACAGGCTGGGGACACAGGTAAATAAGTGGATGAATGGACTGACAGACGGATAATGGACAGATATTTGAAGATAGATAGATATGAGATAGATAGATATGTAGTGGCCCAGAGTTATCGGGGCCCCACCACAATATATGCATGCATTTGTCCTATGCCTATGTGTTATTAGTGTCTTCTATGTTGCATGAATATGATGTGTATTGCATAGCTGCAGCACTGAATGGGTTAACTGTCTGATATGTGAGATTTCTGTAAAATGTTGTATGTCATATGATCGTGCTTGGTATATATGTTTTTGCAAGGTGTCTGCATGTGAGATCTGTTACGGGCTTGCAAGAGAGAAGAGTGCTGTTCTGCGAGTGAGCCACACAGACACCTATTGCTTTGTGTGTCCTGGAATGAAAGAGGCTGAGAGGTATCTACCAGCCTGTTTACCCAGTAGATACCAGTGTTACCCGTAAACACTGTGTGAGAGAGAGAGAGGAACCGCCATGCAGCGTGGAGTGCCTGTCTGCCAAATGTGAGTGCTGACCGTTAGAGAGCTGGAGAGAGTGAAGGAGAGTGGCCAGGCACAGAACCCCACAGATAACTTGGACTGTGGACTTGTCTGTCATCCTGTGAATCCCTCCTGTCACACCACTTTGTGTTCTGCACCATTTTCCTGCTGGCGTTCGTATACTACTGTTAGACTGTTGAACCATTATGTTCAAGTAAAGGAGCACTGCCGGTCGTTGTTGGCTTTGCTGTAAATTTTTCCCTGTGTGTGGACTACTTATTTTTCTACCATCTGGATTCACAGCAGAGGAAAGAATGGTGGCGTCACGAGTGACAAAAGGACTTTCAGGTAAACCACATCTTGTTTTACCCCTGTGAAACTTCCCCAGTGGTAACTTGGACAGGTCCCATGCTACCCCCAGGGAAGGAGATGGTAGAGCCATCGTAACAGGCCTCAATCTACCCCGCTGTCTCCTCGGCTGTGGGCCCGCTCCTCGGACGCTGCAGATAGATAGATATATATGAGATACAGAATGATAGATAATAGCTATAAAAACCGACAGATAAATCAGATCCTCTGGAAAAACTTCAAAAACAGATCTCAACTTTTTGCCAGCCCCCAAACTAATCGGTGAAATGCGTCCTCCATCTAGAAACATTTCTGCTCTTCCTACTCCTGGCAGCAGAAGCAATACATCCTCCCTCCACCTCCAGACAAAACATTCCCATTCACAGGTATCAGCCGCTTGCATATAACGTCCCTTTAATGAGGCCATCACACTTTTTGTTGATTCGCATTTTTTTGTAATATGAAGTGATGCTTTTATTAAAGTCGGCTTCATAAATATTTTATGAATATTTGAATATTTGGAAGGGGGGGGGTAGTAATTTATTCTCTGCTGAACTTAAAGTAAATCTTTTTTTAAGAAATGAGACTGACACCTCTATAAATATGCATTGTCGGAGCGGTGTTCTGCAGCGCTAGCAGCCATACTGGTTTTTGTTTACTCAGAGAAAACGCCTTGTTGTTACGGGTTTTCAATGAAGGAAAAAAGAGTAAAGAATTAAAAAAAAAACAACAAAAAAACCCCGTATTCACACCGTGTATTTCCAACAGGGGGTACCGCCGTAAACAAGCTAGTTAAGCTGTCATACGCCGAAGAGTCAGGCCCGCAGATTGAGCCAAATTAATCGGTAAACTTAAAATACCCGTTTGGTAGATGTCAAGATTTGACACCTGCGAAAGGTTTTTTTTTAGACATTGCTATTTTAATTAAAAATCAGTGTTTTCTGAAATGTGAAACACTTAAGTGAGACTATAAAAAGCAGCGGGATTTTATACACCGTATATTTTTATGTATTTCTTTTTCTACAGCTGATCGGTTGAGACAAGTACATTGGGATCCGGCGTGTAAGGCGTGAAAAACGTACTTGGCTCACAAGAAAGAAATTTTTTATAAGGGTCGGAAAAATAAAATGTGACATTTGAAGGGATAGAAGGAAGGCGGGATGAAAAGTATAAATATGTATTGTGGTGAGACATGATAGTGGCTGTAAATGTTACACCGAAATATCAGTCGTGATGGATGTAAGGGGGCCGAGGGGACATAAAAACACCCTGATGGAACATTTACAGCCATTTTGGGAAAAAAAAATCCGCCTTTTCTTTTGGATCCAGATTCTTGTTTGTGTCTAGGGTTTTTTGCCTACGAAAGATGAAGCAATAGATGAAACTGTAAAGACCCGGGATGAGAAGATCTGAGGAAGTGGTGGAACAGAGGAAATTTCATATGGGGGGCTTGCTGTCCTGAGATGGGAAGTCCACTGTGTCAGGCCTCATGAACATCTTGAGCCATCGGCAGGAACCCAGTACTGAAGCAAATGCTACCACTGCACTCTCTCTCTCCCCTCCGCTTCCCAGCTCCCCCCCCCACAATTGCTCGGATGAGTATGCAGATACTCGAGAAGAGCAATGCTCGCTCGAATATCTGCTTTTACCGAACGTGCTCGCTCATCTCTAATAAATAGATAGAAGATGGATATGAGATAGATAGATATGAGATAGATAGATATGAGATAGATAGATATGAGATAGATAGATATGAGATAGATAGCTATGAGATAGATAGACATATAGATAGATATGAGATAAATAGATAGAAAGATAGATAGATAGATAGATAGATAGGTATGAGATAGATAGATATGAGATAGATAGATAGATAGATAGATAGATATGAGATAAATAGATAGAAAGATAGATAGATATGAGATAAATAGATAGAAAGATAGATAGATATGAGATAAATAGATAGAAAGATAGATAGATAGATATGAGATAGATAGATAGATAGATAGATAGATAGATATGAGGTAGCTAGATAGATAGATAGGAGATAAATAGATAGATAGATAGATAGATAGATATGAGAGATAGATAGATAGATAGATATGAGATAGATAGATAGATAGATAGATAGATAGATAGATAGATATGAGGTAGCTAGATAGATAGATAGGAGATAAATAGATAGATAGATAGATAGATAGATATATACGAGATAGATAGATATGAGATAGATAGATAGTTATGAGATAGATAGATAGGAGATAGATAGATAGATATGAGATAGATAGACAGATAGATATGAGATAGATAGATAGATATGAGATAGATATGAGATAAATAGATAGAAAGATAGATAGATATGAGATAGATAGATAGATAAATAGATAGATATGAGATAGATAGATAGATAGGAGATAGATAGATAGATAGATATGAGATAGATAGATAGACAGATATAAGATAGATAGATAGATATGAGATAGATAGATAGGAGATAGATAGATAGATAGATAGATAGATAGATAGATAGATATGAGATAGATAGATAGATAGATAGATAGATAGATAGATAGATAGACAGGAGATAGATAGGTAGATAGATATGACATGGATAGATAGATAGGAGATAGATAGATAGGTAGATATGACATGGATAGATAGATAGATAGATAGATAGCCTGTCAGGGAAGGTGAGGGTGGATATCTCCCTATCATTTGGCTCTGCTGGAATTTTGATTTTAATGGAATATACTTCGCTGCATCAGACAGATATACATCTTACCCTGGTCCCCTCTAGGAGTATTTGGTTTCTATATATTAGCCGCCGCTCTTTCTTTGGGTCTTTGTGGCTGTATTTCCCGGACACGTGACTGCGCCATTGTCCTGACCTGGTTTAATCTGATTTCAGATAAAGAGCAGAGTGTATTTCATTTAACTATACTGGGCGTTCTCCCTGCGAGGGGATCAGCATTGTGTCCTCATGAATAGCATGCCAGGCAGGTTTCTGATTAAATGTATCTGCAAGGTAAAAAGATGCACTGACCTTTCATCGCATGGAGCAGCAACGGCCGTGAGTGATTATATTGTGTATATATATATATATATATATATATATATATATACTGTGCATTCAAGTTATCATACAGGGCTGTGGCCATCGGAACACACAATATGCCGACATTTGTATGTATAGTTAGTGACAGGTCCTGTGATGTTTTTTATGAAGGACCAACAGAAAGATCAGTAACACATGAGTGGTATCAGTTTGCCAACCACCGTTTTTCTATGGAGATTTGGTTCCATGTGATCATAAGAAAGAGAAAAGGCAAAGACCATGAGGTCTCCAGTTTCTTTACACTTGACAATGATAAATTCTCCAAGACCTTCTAATTCTTTCGGAAAACTCGTTTAATAACCTGCAATACAATTCTATATTGTCTGTCTCAAATATAACGGTTTTTACTATTTCTTGGATGGTTTGAAGTTGTGCTTTGACTTTATCTAATAATTCCCTTACGTACAAGAATAGACCTACAATAATACTGCCCCCTATATACAAGAATAGACCTACTATAATACTGCCCCCTATATGCAAAAAGAAGACTACTATAATACAGCCCCCTATGTACAAGAATATAACTACTATAATACTGCTCCTATGTACAAGAATATAACTACCATAATACTGCCCCCTATGTACAAGAATATAACTACTATAATACTGTCCTCTAAGTACAAGAATATAACTACTATAATACTGCCCCCTATGTACAAGAATATAACTACTATAATACTGTCCTCTATGTAAAAGAATATAACTACTATAATACTGTCCTCTATGTAAAAGAATATAACTACTATAATACTGCTCCCTATGTAAAAGAATATAACTACTATAATACTGCTTCCTATGTACAAGAATGTAACTACTATAATACTGCCCCCTATGTACAAGAATATTACTACTATAATACTGCCCCCTATGTACAAGAATATAACTACTATAATACTGCCCCCTATGTAAAAGTATATAACTACTATAATACTGCCCCCTATGTACAAGAATATAACTACTATAATACTGCTCCTATGTACAAGAATATAACTACCATAATACTGCCCCCTATGTACAAGAATATAACTACTATAATACTGTCCTCTAAGTACAAGAATATAACTACGATAATACTGCCCCCTATATACAAGAATATTACTACTATAATACTGCCCCCTATGTACAAGAATATAACTACTATAATACTGCTTCCTATGTACAAGAATGTAACTACTATAATACTGCCCCCTATGTACAAGAATATTACTACTATAATACTGCCCCCTATGTACAAGAATATAACTACTATAATACTGCCCCCTATGTACAAGAATATAACTACTATAATACTGCCCCCTATATACAAGAATATAACTACTATAATACTGCCTCCTATGTACAAGACTATAACTACTATAATACTGCATCTTATGTACAAGAATATAACTACTATAATACTGCCCTCTATGTACAAGAATATAACTACTATAATACTGCTCCTATGTACAAGAATATAACTACCATAATACTGCCCCCTATGTACAAGAATATAACTACTATAATACTGCTCCTATGTACAAGAATATAACTACCATAATACTGCCCCCTATGTACAAGAATATAACTACTATAATACTGTCCTCTATGTAAAAGAATATAACTACTATAATACTGCTTCCTATGTACAAGAATGTAACTACTATAATACTGCCTCCTATGTACAAGAATAGAACTACTATAATACTGCCCCCTATGTACAAGAATATAACTACTATAATACTGCTCCTATGTACAAAAAGAAGACTACTATAATACAGCCCCCTATGTACAAGAATATAACTACTATAATACTGCTCCTATGTACAAGAATATAACTACCATAATACTGCCCCCTATGTACAAGAATATAACTACTATAATACTGTCCCCTATGTACAAGAATATAACTACTATAATACTGTCCTCTATGTAAAAGAATATAACTACTATAATACTGCCCCCTATGTACAAGTATATAACTACTATAATACTGCCCCCTATGTACAAGAATATAACTACTATAATACTGCCCCCTATATACAAGAATATAACTACTATAATACTGTCCTCTATGTAAAAGAATATAACTACTATAATACTGCCCCCTATGTACAAGAATATAACTACTATAATACTGCCCCCTATGTACAAGTATATAACTACTATAATACTGCCCCCTATGTACAAGAATATAACTACTATAATACTGTCCCCTATGTACAAGAATATAACTACTATAATACTGTCCTCTATGTAAAAGAATATAACTACTATAATACTGCCCCCTATGTACAAGAATATAACTACTATAATACTGCCCCCTATGTACAAGTATATAACTACTATAATACTGCCCCCTATGTACAAGAATATAACTACTATAATACTGCCCCCTATATACAAGAATATAACTACTATAATACTGCCTCCTATGTACAAGACTATAACTACTATAATACTGCATCTTATGTACAAGAATATAACTACTATAATACTGCCCTCTATGTACAAGAATATAACTACTATAATACTGCCCTCTATGTACAAGAATATAACTACTATAATACTGCCCTCTATGTACAAGAATATAACTACCATAATACTGCCCCCTATGTACAAGAATATAACTACTATAATACTGCTCCTATGTACAAGAACATAACTACCATAATACTGCCCCCTATGTACAAGAATATAACTACTATAATACTGTCCTCTATGTAAAAGAATATAACTACTATAATACTGCTTCCTATGTACAAGAATGTAACTACTATAATACTGCCCCTATGTACAAGAATATAACTACTATAATACTGCCTCCTATGTACAAGAATAGAACTACTATAATACTGCCCCCTATGTACAACAATATAACTACTATAATACTGCTCCTATGTACAAGAATATAACTACTATAATACTGCCTCCTATGTACAAGACTATAACTACTATAATACTGTCCCCTATGTACAAGAATATAACTAGTATAATACTGCTCCCCTATATACAAGTATATAACTACTATAATACTGTCCACTGTACAATAGAACTACTATAATACTGCCCCCTATGTACAAGAATATAACTACTGTAATGGTGCTCCTATGTACAAGAATATAACTACTATAATACTGCCCCCTATGTACAAGAATATAACTACTATAATGCTGCCCCCTATGTACGAGAATATAACTACTATAATACTGCCCCCTATGTACAAGAATATAACTACTATATTACTGCCCCCTATGTACAAGAATATAACTACTATAATACTGCCCCCTATGTACAAGAATATAACTACTATATTACTGCCCCCTATGTACAAGAATATAACTACTATATTACTGCCCCCTATGTACAAGAATATAACTACTATAATACTGCTCCCTATGTACAAGAATATAACTACTATAATACTGCCCCCTATGTACAAGAATATAACTACTATAATGCTGCCCCCTATGTACGAGAATATAACTACTATAATACTGCCCCCTATGTACAAGAATATAACTACTATATTACTGCCCCCTATGTACAAGAATATAACTACTATAATACTGCCCCCTATGTACAAGAATATAACTACTATATTACTGCCCCCTATGTACAAGAATATAACTACTATATTACTGCCCCCTATGTACAAGAATATAACTACTATAATACTGCTCCCTATGTACAAGAATATAACTACTATAATACTGCCCCCTATGTACAAGAATATAACTACTATAATACTGCCTCCTATGTAGAAGAATATAACTACTATAATACTGCTCCTATGTACAAGAATATAACTACTATAATACTGCCCCTATGTACAAGAATAGAACTACTATAATACTGCCTCCTATGTACAAGAATATAACTACTATAATACTGCTCCTATGTACAAGAATATAACTACTATAATACTGCCCCCTATGTACAAGAATATAACTACTATAATACTGCCTCCTATGTACAAGAATATAACTACTATAATACTGCCTCCTATGTACAAGAATATAACTACTATAATACTGATCCTATGTACAAGAATATAACTACCATAATACTGCCCCCTATGTACAAGAATATAACTACTATAATACTGCCCCCTATGTACAAGAATATAACTACTATAATACTGTCCCCCTATGTACAAGAATATAACTACTATAATACTGTCCCCCTATGTACAAGAATATAACTACTATAATACTGCCCCTATGTACAAGAATAGAACTACTATAATACTGCCTCCTATGTACAAGAATATAACTACTATAATACTGCCCCTATGTACAAGAATAGAACTACTATAATACTGCTCCTATGTACAAGAATATAACTACTATAATACTGCCTCCTATGTACAAGAATATAACTACTATAATACTGCCCCCCTATGTACAAGAATATAACTACTATAATACTGCCCCCTATGTACAAGAATATAACTACTATAATACTGCCCCTATGTACAAGAATATAACTACTATAATACTGCCCCTATGTACAAGAATATAACTACTATAATACTGCCTCCTATGTACAAGAATATAACTACTATAATACTGCTCCCCTATGTACAAGAATATAACTACTATAATACTGCCTCCTATGTACAAGAATATAACTACTATAATACTGCCCCCTATGTACAAGAATATAACTACTATAATACTGCCTCCTATGTACAAGAATATAACTACTATAATACTGCCCCCTATGTACAAGAATATAACTACTATAATACTGCCCCCTATGTACAAGAATATAACTACTATAATACAGCCCCCTATGTACAAGAATATAACTACTATAATACTGCCCCCTATGTACAAGAATATAACTACTATAATACTGCCCCCTATGTACAAGAATATAACTACTATAATACAGCCCCCTATGTACAAGAATATAACTACTATAATACTGCCTCCTATGTACAAGAATATAACTACTATAATACTGCCCCCTATGTACAAGAATATAACTACTATAATACTGCCTCCTATGTACAAGAATATAACTACTATAATACTGCCCCCTATGTACAAGAATATAACTACTATAATACTGCCCCCTATGTACAAGAATATAACTACTATAATACAGCCCCCTATGTACAAGAATATAACTACTATAATACTGCCCCCTATGTACAAGAATATAACTACTATAATACTGCCCCCTATGTACAAGAATATAACTACTATAATACTGCCCCCTATGTACAAGAATATAACTACTATAATACTGCCTCCTATGTACAAGAATATAACTACTATAATACTGCCCCCTATGTACAAGAATATAACTACTATAATACTGCCCCCTATGTACAAGAATATAACTACTATAATACAGCCCCCTATGTACAAGAATATAACTACTATAATACTGCCCCCTATGTACAAGAATATAACTACTATAATACTGCCCCCTATGTACAAGAATATAACTACTATAATACTGCCTCCTACGTACAAGAATACAACCGCCCCCTATAGACATGTGTATGTATAGCAGGTTATTTTCCTCTGTGCCATGATCTGTGGGTATATACAGTATATCTCATTGTCTATGGTCTTGATATTCTGCAGCTCCTCTTAGAAGTTTGGTTAGTTAATCGTTTGACCTTGAAGACTTCTCCTTCTCTCCATATTTTACAGCTGCACCTTCTCTGATCGCCCGCCTTATATACATATTTCATTTCATTTTCTTCTGGGTCCTTGGCAATGGAAATGAAGTTTTACAACAAGGAAAGTTCTTCACAGCAGTTGAGATATAAAAAAAAAATTAATTCATGTATTAAATGAAAGAAGAGCGAGGGCCAGGGAGCAGAACACCTTCAGTGACAGCCGTGACCTTTCCTCTTTATAGATTTGTCTGAAGACGTTCAGGGCTGGAAAGGTCTATAATGAAGTGAGATTTCCGCGCAGTTGTGGGATTATACAGTCAACATTTATGTGTTGTTATATGAGGTTATTACCCACTGGGACAAGGCTGCTAATAGAAAATGACCATAGCATCACAGCAAATACCCAAACAGTCTATGACGTCATAGGGTTTGTTGGAGGGAGTAAAATGATTCTTTTAAAGGGGTTGTCTAGTCGCAAACTAGTGATGCCCTATCATTAGGATAGGTCATCAATTGTAGATTAGCGAGCGTCCATCACCCGGGAGCCCTGCTTAATAGATGGTTTTTGGGTTGTGCTTGCATTTGCAGTGAGCTAATTTCTGCAAGGAAGTAGAGAGCTCTGTTCTTACTGCAGTGGCCAGGCTTGGTATAGCAGATAAAGTTACCATTCATTTTAATAGGAACTTGCCCTGCAATACCATACGTGACCACTAAGAAAGGAGCTGCCTGCTTCCTGGGAAAATCAGCTCAGTACCCAAACACATTGGCCCAGAGAAGAGCTGATAGATGGGGGTCCCTGCCAAACTACTATTGATTACCTTTCCTAAGGATAGGAAAATCACTAGTTTACCACGGGACAACCCCTTTAATGCCTATACACAACAAGATTGATAGCACTGCTCATCTTGAGCTTTTATGCTGATTAATAGAATTCAAGAATGGCAGTGCAGACTGACACCTATACATGCAGTGCAGCAGGCGAGGAAAAACAGGAGGGATGTACCTACATGACACTGTAGCTTTAAGAGCCATTGAGGGTTTTTGGAAAGTTCAGTCAAAACTCTTATGGACAATTTAATGGATGCCAATAGAGATTTTCATAGAGCAGTTCAAAAAATAATAAATGGGATATTCGAAGAGTTGTCCACAGAGGCCAAATCTTTATTCGGACCCGTGGTGCTGGAATCTCCACTTCTGGCCTAGCGGATCCTGTGGTATGAACCTTCTCTGCCTTGTCACATCGTCGGCTGTTCAGCTCTTCTTAATAACTAAGCCAGTATTCTCTCTCTGCATTGGCCATGATCCAAAGTAAGGATTTAGACTCCCTGGACCATCCCTTTAAATGAACACTCAGGGGGTGACTGTCTAGAGAGTGATGTGGATCTCCGCAGTTAGATTCACACATTCAAACTATCAGCACCTGAACTACCCCTTTAAGACACGATAAGCAATTTTCTTGACTCTCCTGAATCCAGCAGGGCTGTCCTGGATTTTGGGGGCTGTACCGCTACCCCTGAAGGCAGGAGACATGTTTCGTAGGAGTATCCGGAAATGCAGTAAAAACCAGCCTAGACTCATTCCTATCGCTCTCTCCGCCAGTCTGGTCCACGCCGCCGCGGGCCTCTGCTGACCTCCAGCTATGTGATCACATGCTGTCTAGTATGTAATGACTGCAGCCAATCACCAACACCAATGCTGAGGCAAGGGATTGGCCACAGGGATTACATGATCATACTATCTCAAAGTGAGTGGAGAACTGAGGTAGCGTGGATGGGATCAGTGGGGAACAAAAGAGGTGAAAATAGACTGTTTTCTTTATTTTACTGCAAAGAAGGTGGCATTACTGACTGAGGACATTATTATTGAGGGGGCCATTATTATGGGCAGGAAGGGGACGTTATTACTAGGGGGCATGCAGGGAGATTATTACAGAGTGGAGGCACTATTAGGGCGAAGTCACACGGTCGTTTGTACACGCGTATGACAGGTGCATTTGCGATCCGCATCTATATAGACCCAATGCTTTGCAATTGGAGCGGTCAGATGTGCGACTTTTTCATGCACACAAACGCATGCGGCCAGAATTATAGGACACGACGCATATAACTGTGTTCTGTGTATGTGCGCTCAATGGGGCCAGGAGTCTGAGTCTCCTCACTCCCCGTCTCAGTGCTCTCCCTAAGGAGAAAATATAGCGTTTCTGACCCCCGTACCAGGCCTCTCACTAGCAAAGCCAGACTCCTACTGTACACTGATGAAGGGCAAAAACCCTGAAACAGCTGTCTGTGCATGGAGTCTGGCTTTGCTTCTAATTCCCAGTCATTGTTAAAAGGCTTGTATAAGAAGTCTGACTTTGGCTTGAAGGAATGCTGCCTTCCAATAGGTGGCACTGTGGAGGATTTATTCCATTTCCCTTCTTGCATATGAGTGCAAAAAAGCGCGTCTGATAGAATCATTGATTTCCTATGGTGTGTTCACTTGTCCGACTTTTACAGGTGCAAAACACTCGCACTTGCAAAAGATAGGACATCCGTGTGTCGGGAAGGTTCGTGCTGGGCGGAAAAAAATCCCCTCAGGGAGTCCCCTCATCACGGAACACAGTCACAGTGTTCAGTGATAAGGCAACTCCCCGAGCTGATTAAGGAATCCCCTGTCACAGCTGTGGCAAAGGAATGTGATGTTCTCCCATTGCTTTCAATGGGACCAGCGCTGCTGCCGCTGGCCCCGTTGAAAGCAATGGGATACAGGCAACCCCCGCAGTGATTTTCGGGGAAGGGCTTTAAATACGTATAAGCCCTTCCCTGAAAATCACCCCAAGGTGTAGAAAACTAAAAACATTACTCGCCTGTCCAGGCTCAGGCGCGTCTTCTCTCTGCAATCCCGGCACTGATCTAAAGCACTTTCAAGAGGCAGGGATTAAAAAATGAATTCAATAAATGGCTGAGGGCTGCCTCTGATTGGCTGAGCGCTGTGACCAATCACTGACAGTGCTCAGCTGTCATTTAATGAATGGCGGACTACTGCCTGTGATTGGCTGAGCGCCCAGCCAATCAGACTAGTACTTTCAAGAGGCAGGGATTTTTAAATCCCCACCTCTTAAAAAGTGCTTTAGATCAGTGCCGAGATTGCAGAGAGAAGACGTGCAGGAGCCCGGACAGCGCGGCTAGGTGAGTAATAATTTTTTATTTTTTACTACAGCTAGGGATGATTTTCAGGGAGGGGCTTATATTTAAAGCCCTTCCCCGAAAATCACTGTGGAGGGGTTGCCTGCATTACATTGCTTTCAATGGGGCCAGCGGCAGTAGCACGCCCCATATAAAAGGGGCGTGGTCTAACATAAAACATATCTGCGGCACATGTACTATTCACTCTCTTTTCATTGTTCAAAGGTTGGGAGGTTTGGGGCTATGATTCCAATTTTGTGCATTGAGGGTCTAAATACTTTAATCACGTCAGCCCCCCGCCACATGGCTACTTGTAGTGTATCTTTGTGTCACGGGGGCCAGTAATGGATCCAGCGCTGCTTCCAGTTCTCTCAGGAGGTTTCAGTTCTAAAGATAATATTTTGCTCGGAAGGTTATATTGTGTGACAAATGAGGGATTAGGACGCTCCAGCAATAAGACTTGTGTTTTCTCACAAAACATTCCCCGCTGGAGGACTCGGCCCGTCTCCTACTGAGACACCTCTTATCTAATGCCAGTCATTGTTTCACCAATCCCCCTTCAAAAGGTCGAACTTCAGAGGTTCAATATGATGAATGACATATAGAAATGATCTTTATTTGTGTCGGCCTCATATCCCAAGTATGACATAACTTTTACAGATTCTTGGAGGGCAGATCTCTCGTATCATTACCCATCTGGTATGAGAGCCACAATAAGAACCTCTATTGGTTACGACTTGGGAAGAGCAAATCTTAAAATCCACTTAACTGGAAGTTTGCCAATAGGCAACTTATTACATAGCTGTATTTTCACTGTATAAGACAATGAAGGTGGGAATAGGGATCCCATGAAGTGCATGGATTTGGCTATTTCTGGCAGTCCCATTGATTTAAGGCTCCTGTTCGCGGACGGGTCGGACCCTGCATGCAGGATTCCCGCAGCGGAGTTCGACTCGGTGACCCCAGCGTATCTGTCCAGCGTCTCTTCTCTGTGCTGCGGATATGCCGACCTATGCTTCGGCAAGCATGCGCAGTACAGAGGACGCCACGCTATGGAGATGACGTGGCTCCTGTGGCCATTCTGCAATGATGATTGCAGAATGTCCACGGGACGCATGGCTTCCATTGACTTCAATGGCAGCCGACAGTGTGTAGCCCGCACAAAATCGCGGCATGCTGCGATTTCTTCTCCGGGAGCGGAAAATCGCAATTGATTTCCGCTCGTGGGCAGGAAATCGCGTTTTTACATTGCATGCTATGGGGCTGGATTTGCTGCGGAGTCCGGAGGCAGAATCCCAATCTGTACTCCGCAATGCAATTCCGTCCGTGGACAGGAGCCTATAGGAGGAATGCTCCAGATAGCCTTTGTCTGGATCAGTGGGGACCCCAGCAGTTGGATCCAACTGATCAGTAAGTTACAACCTAAGTTATTTAAAAGGGTTTTCTGATTGTATATAAATCTAGCTTAATCAATGTATAAATAAAATGTTCTACAACTTTCTATAATATTTTGGGGCTTATTTACTAATATTGTATATTAGTTTGTCATTAAAGAGACTCTGTCACCTACTTTTAGTTCTATGAGCTAAGCTTATGGGTTAAAAGTAGGTTATCCACTGAGCCTGGAGATGTGTTATACTTACCTCCCCAGGTGTTCTCTCAGCATCAGCGGGCATTTTACACCACAGAAATATGCCTATGTGTACTGATGCATTGTAAACCATTGCATCAGAGGGGCAGCGTATATCGGCCAGGCGGGAAAACCCGGCCGATATACGCCCATGTGAATCCAGCCTAAATGCAGCACAAACCATGTAAGACAGTTTTCTAGTGCAAATTGCTCCAGAAAACCGTCAAATGTTCAATAGTAAACCTACCCATTTATGTTGCAATTCCTCACTATTTACTAAATCTATGCTGTCAATGAATAAGACTACTTTTGCTTACTACTCTTGTACACAAACCAGTACTGTTGTATCTTGTCTCCACCAGAATAATAGGTGGGGACATGCTTTAGCACTCCTCAGTTGAAGCACAAGCCCCCAGCGTCTGATTTGCTGGCACAGACCTCCAGAGCTGGATCTCCTGCCTGATCCTCCTGGGACCCACACACATGGTGCTGGAAGCGAGGCCGGCCATAAAGCTGTGGGTGCTACTGCTGCATGACTGACAGCGGTCCCTTTGTGCAGCGGCCGCAGGGAGATTGGGGAAAGTGACAGCGTTGCTGGCCACGGTGCCAGTCGCAGCGCAGACGAGCCAGCACAGCAGGGCCCTGAACAGCGCCGTTTGGAGGCAGCTCACCTCGGTGCTCCTGCTCTGTTAGTCTGCCCACCGCTGTGCTGTAGTGCCACAGTGAAGGCCGGCCGCCAGCTGTTGCTATCCCCGACACTGTGCATTGTCCTGTCAGCACTCCTGCGCTGTCAGTGTGGCTGGCCCTATGTGCTGTAGTGCCGCCAGTCAGTGTCTCCGCGGATGCAGCCACCGCCGGCGGCTCAGGTCTCCGTCGATGTGTACTCCTGCAACCTCCATTCGCCGTACTGCTCTGTGGCCGGGTCAATCGCCGCTGTGTGCCGGGTGTCAGGCAGCGCAAAGTCACAGGCGGCCACACAGCCTTGCCATAGGGATGGAAAGAAATGATTAGAATACAGTAGGCAGACCATCAGCCTATAAGGAAGCTAGGGGCATGACAGGGGATGTCAACTGAAGCTAAGGCTGGTCAGCCCCTAGCTTCCAGTGGAGACAAGATACAACAGTACCGTACACACCTAATCCTGCTCTGAGACTTGAGAAGCGGATACAGTTGTACCCTGTGTAGACAATGCTCTGTGAGCTCAACAGCCCGGACTCCAGACTTACACGCTACATTTCTAGACCTGCTCTCAGCTAAGAAGTGGATACAACTGTACCCAATGTAGATAATGCTCTATGAGTGAAATAGCCTGGACTCTAGACTGATAAACTGTAGATAACTAGTCCCGATCTCTGCTGAGAAGTGGATACAATTGTATTCAGTGTAGACAATGCTCTGTGAGCTAAACAGGACTCCAGACTGATACATTGTAGCAAACTACTGGTAGCAGAGAGAACTATGCAGCTGCTGCTTGATGTGCTGAGCTCACAGAGCACTGTGTAGACTGGATACAACTGTCTCCAAGTCTAAGCTGAGAGCAGGACTTGTTATGTACAATGTATCAGTCTGGAGTCCTGGCTGTTTAGCTAACAAGTCTGTTAGAAAGTTATAGAAGTTTTCATTTATACATGGATTAAGCTTCACTAACTTGGAAAAGGGATAAAACATTTCCTGCAGTGGGGTACCACTCCCATCGCTGCAGCCAGTTGTCACAGGTTCCCTTGTCTCATGCCTAGTTGCCACCCAGCTTACGAAAAACCAGCTGAATCGAATTATTAACAGACTTAGATGACTCGATGAGATTTTTTTGATTTTCGGGGTAAATGCTGAGTTCTGAGCGGGGACGTCATGCCATGTTCACATTCATCGTTTGCTATGCGTGACAAGGGCGCTATAAGTAGCGTGGAGGTGGGGGGCTAATTCTTTACCCCGGCAGCTGTTATGGCAACAGCAAAGGTTTATTGTGAGAAGTGGAGCGGCCGGGCCGGGCCTATTCATACATACACAAATACCCGATGCATGTTGACTTAAATTCTGGCTACCTGCAGCAGAACATATGTTTGACTACAAATGCGCGCCTTGTATAGGATTTCACGGCGAGTAATTTACACAATTAGAATGGAATCATAATAGACATCGCTACAGACATCGCTATGCATGAGCTGAAACAAGCAATTTATTCACAATGGGGCCCGGCGGGTTTTTTTTATTTTTTTTTATTGCTTTCCTGAAATCCAATGAACCGAACTGTCATTTTGATTCAGGAGACTGAGCACTGATCAAAGTTTTTCTCAGCTTTCTCTTCCTGCATTGACGAGACCCCAATTTCCACACGCTGGGCCACAGTCCATCTTCTCACTCTATTACTTCATGTAAAGAGATAGAAACAGCACTCAGAGAGATGAGCACGGAGAATGTGATGACAGCATCTAGAACTTTCCGCAGAAAATTTATGGTGTGCTATAATGATGGAATCTGTCTAATTATCTATCAACCGCATAGCTATCTAATTGGATTTTGGAAGGGCACAAGGGTCATGTGCCCCAGGTATCTATCTATCTATCTATCTATCTATCTATCTATCTATCTATCTATCTATCTATCTATCTATCTATCTATCTATCTCATATCTATCTCATATCTATCTCTCTCTCTCATATCTATCTCTCATCTATCTATCTATCTCATATCTATCTATCTCATATCTATCTGTCTATCTCATATCTATCTATCTCTCTCTCATATCTATCTGTCTATCTATCTCATATCTATCTATCTCTCTCATATCTATCTATCTATCTATCTATCTATCTCATATCTATCTCTCTCATATCTATCTATCTATCTATCTATCTATCTATCTATCTCATATCTATCTATCTCATATCTATCTATCTCCTATCTATCTATCTATCTATCTATCTCATATCTATCTATCTATCTATCTATCTCATATCTATCTATCTATCTATCTATCTCATATCTATCTGTCTATCTCATATCTATCTGTCTATCTATCTATCTATCTCATATCTATCTGTCTATCTCTCTCTCATATCTATCTGTCTATCTATCTCATATCTATCTATCTCTCTCATATCTATCTATCTATCTCATATCTCTCTCTCTCATATCTATCTATCGCTCTCTCATATCTATCTATCTCCTATCTATCTATCTCCTATCTATCTATCTATCTATCTCATATCTATCTATCTATCTATCTATCTATCTCATATCTATCTATCTATCTCATATATATCTGTCTATCTCTCTCTCATATCTATCTGTCTATCTATCACATATCTATCTATCTCATATCTGTCTATCTCTCTCTCATAGCTATCTGTCTATCTGATATCTATCTCTCTCATATCTATCTATCGCTCTCTCATATCTATCTATCTATCTCATATCTATCTATCTCATATCTATCTATCTATCGCTCTCTCATATCTATCTATCTCATATCTATCTATCTCATATCTATCTATCTATCTCATATCTATCTCTCTCTCATATCTATCTATCTATATCTCCTATATATCTCTCTCCTATCTATCTATCTCATATCTATCTATCTATCTATCTATCTATCTATCTATCTCATATCTATCTATCTATCTCTCATATCTATCTATCTCTCTCATATCTATCTATCTATGTCTCCTATCTATCTATCTATCTATCTATCTATCTATCTATCTATCTCATATCTATCTCTCTCTCATATCTATCTATCTATATCTCCTATATATCTCTCTCCTATCTATCTATCTCATATCTATCTATCTATCTATCTATCTATCTATCTATCTATCTATCTATCTCATATCTATCTATCTATCTCATCTCATATCTATCTATCTCATATCTATCTATCTCATATCTATCTATCTCATATCTATCTATCTATCTCATATCTATCTATCTCATATCTATTTATCTATCTATCTAATATTTATCTCTCTCTTTCATATCTATCTATCTATCTATCTCATATCTATCTATCTCATATCTATTTATCTATCTATCTATCTAATATTTATCTGTCTCTCTCATATCTATCTCATATCTATCTATCTATCTATTAGAGATAAGCGAACGTACTCGTCCGAGCTTGATACTCGTTCGAGTATTAGCGTGTTCGAGATGCTCGTTACTAGAGGCGAGCACCACTCAATGTTCGAGTTACTTTCAGTTTCCTCTCTGAGACGTTAGCGCGCTTTTCTGGCCAATAGAAAGACAGGGAAGGCATTACAACTTCCCCCTGCGACGTTCAAGCCCTATACCACCCCCCTGCAGTGAGTGGCTGGCGAGATCAGGTGTCACCCTGTATATAAATCGGCCCCTCCCGCGGCTCGGCACAGATGCATTCTGACAGAGATCAGGGAAAGTGCTGCTGATGCCGGAGCTGCTATAGGGAGAGCGTTAGGAGTGATTTTAGGCTTCAAAAACCCCAACGGTCCTTCTTAGGGCCACAGCTGACCGTGTGCAGTACTGTTGAGGCTGCTTTTTGCAGTGTTGCACATTTTTTTTTTGTATATCGGCCGTGCAGAGCATTGCGTCCTCAGTCTGCAGTCATTGTACAGAGTATAGGGCCAGTACTGGTGAGGCAGGGAAAGAGATATTCAGGCTATATAGGCAGTGGGCTTTTTCCAAAAAATTGGGGAAAAATACTATATTTGGGCTGCCTGTGACCGTCTTCAGTTTACTGCGTGTCTGCTGGGGGTAGTAGTCCTAATTAATACGCAGCTAAGCGTTACAGCAGGCTGGCGCAAAATTGTTTCCTGGATCTGCTGTCTCTGTTACATCAGCGCCGTCATCCCGCCAGAGGGAAACAGTATACATAATATTATACGCTGCCTACAGTATCTATCTGCTGGGGGTAGTAGTCCTAATTAATACGCAGCTAAGCGTTACAGCAGGCTTGCGCAAAATTGTTTCCTGGATCTGCTGTCTCTGTTACATGATCACCGTCATCCCACCAGAGGGAAAGAGTATACATAATATTATACGCTGCCTACAGTATCTATCTGCTGGGGGTAGTAGTCCTAATTAATACGCAGCTAAGCGTTACAGCAGGCTGGCGCAAAATTGTTTCCTGGATCTGCTGTCTCTGTTACATCAGCGCCGTCATCCCGCCAGAGGGAAACAGTATACATAATATTATACACTGCCTACAGAATCTATCTGCTGGGGGTAGTTGTCCTAATTAATACGCAGCTAAGCGTTACAGCAGGCTGGCGCAAAATTGTTTCCTGGATCTGCTGTCTTTGTTACATCAGCGCCGTCATCCCGCCAGAGGGAAACAGTATACATAATATTATACGCTGCCTACAGTATCTATCTGCTGGGGGTAGTAGTCCTAATTAATACGCAGCTTAGCGTTACAGCAGGCTGGCGCAAAATTGTTTCCTGGATCTGCTGTGCGTTCCGTAAGGGAAGTCAGCCTCCAACCACAGGCCAATAAGCGGCACATTTAATTACAGCATTCTGTTTCTGCACTACTGGTAATACAGCATGCTGAGGGGTAGGGGTAGGCCTAGAGGACGTGGACGCGGGTGAGGACGCGGAGGCCCAAGTCAGGGTGTGGGCACAGGCCGAGCTCCTGATCCAGGTGTATCGCAGTCGACTGCTGCGGGATTAGGAGAGAGGCACGTTTCTGGCGTCCCCACATTCATCTCACAATTAATGGGTCCACGCGGTAGACCTTTATTAGAAAATGAGCAGTGTGAGCAGGTCCTGTCGTGGATGGCAGAAAGTGCATCCAGCAATCTATCGACCACCCAGAATTCTGCGCCGTCCACTGCTGCAACTCTGAATCCTCTGGCTGTTGCTCCTCCTTCCTCCCAGCCTCCTCACTCCATTACAATGACACATTCTGAGGAGCAGGCAGACTCCCAGGAACTGTTCTCGGGCCCCTGCCCAGAATGGGCAGCAATGGTTCCGAATCCTCTCCCACTGGAGGAGTTTGTCGTCACCGATGCCCAACCTTTGGAAAGTTCCCGGGGTCCGGGGGATGAGGCTGGGGATTTCCGGCAACTGTCTCAAGAGCTTTCAGTGGGTGAGGAGGACGATGACGATGAGACACAGTTGTCTATCACTCAGGTAGTAGTAATTGGAGTAAGTCCGAGGGAGGAGCGCACAGAGGATTCGGAGGAAGAGCAGCTGGACAATGAGGTGACTGACCCCACCTGGTTTGCTACGCCTACTGAGGACAGGTCTTCAGAGGGGGAGGCAAGTGCAGCAGCAGGGCAGGTTGGAAGAGGCAGTGCGGTGGCCAGGGGTAGAGGCAGGGCCAGACCGAATAATCCACCAACTGTTTCCCAAAGCGCCCCCTCGCGCCATGCCACCCTGCAGTGGCCGAGGTGCTCAAAGGTCTGGCAGTTTTTCACTGAGAGTGCAGACGACCGACGAACAGTGGTGTGCAACCTTTGTCGCGCCAAGATCAGCCGGGGAGCCACCACCACCAGCCTCACCACCACCAGCAAGTGCAGACATATGATGGCCAAGCACCCCACAAGGTGGGACGAAGGCCGTTCACCGCCTCCGGTTTGCACCGCTGCCTCTCACCCTGTGCCCCAACCTGCCACTGAGATCCAACCCCCCTCTCAGGACACAAGCACTACCGTCTCCTGGCCTGCACCCACACCCTCACCTCCGCTGTCCTCGGCCCCATCCACCAATGTCTCTCAGCACACCGTCCAGCCGACACTAGCGCAAGTGTTGGAGCGCAAGTGCAAGTACGCCGCCACGCACCCGCACGCTGTTAAACGTGCACATAGCCAAATTTATCAGCCTGGAGATGCTGCCGTATAGGGTTGTGGAAACGGAGGCTTTCAAAGGTATGATGGCGGCGGCGGCCCCGCGCTACTCAGTTCCCAGTCGCCACTACTTTTCCCAATGTGCCGTCCCAACCCTGCACGACCACGTCTCCCGCAACATTGTACGCGCCCTCACCAACGCGGTTACTGCCAAGGTCCACTTAACAACGGACACGTGGAGAAGACAAGGCGGGCAGGGCCACTATATCTCCCTGACGGCACATTGGGTGAATTTAGTGGAGGCTGGGACAGAGTCAGAGCCTGGGACCGCTCACGTCCTACCCACCCCCAGAATTGCGGGCCCCAGCTCGGTGGTGGTATCTGCGGCGGTGTATGCTTCCTCCACTAAACCACCCTCCTCCTCCTCCTACGCAACCTCTGTCTCGCAATGAAGATGTGTCAGCAGCAGCACATCGCTAGCAGTCGGTGTCGCGCGTCGTGGCAGCACAGCGGTGGGCAAGCGTCAGCAGGCCGTGCTGAAACTACTCAGCTTAGGAGAGAAGAGGCACACGGCCCAGGAACTGCTGCAGGGTCTGACACAGCAGACCGACTGCTGGCTTGCGCCGCTGAGCCTCCAACCGGGCATGGTCGTGTGTGACAACGGCCGTAACCTGGTGGCGGCTCTGCAGCCCGGCAGCCTCACGCACGTGCCATGTTTGGCCCACGTCTTTAATTTGGTGGTTCAGCGCTTTCTGAAAAGCTACCCACGCTTGTCAGACCTGCTCAGAAAGGTGCGCCGGCTCTGCGCACATTTCCGCAAGTCCCACACGGACGCTGCCACCCTGTGCACCCTGCAACATCGGTTTCATCTGCCAGTGCACCGACTGCTGTGCGACGTGCCCACACGGTGGAACTCTACGCTCCACATGTTGGCCAGGCTCTATGAGCAGCGTAGAGCTATAGTGGAATACCAACTCCAACATGGGCAGCGCAGTGGGAGTCAGCCTCCTCAATTCTTTACAGAAGAGTGGGCCTGGTTGGCAGCCATCTGCTAGGTCCTTGGAAACTTTGAGGAGTCTACCCAGATGGTGAGCGGCGATGCTGCAATCATTAGCGTCACCATTCCTCTGCTATGCCTCTTGAGAAGCTCCCTGCAAAGCATAAAGGCAGACGCTTTGCGCTCGGAAACAGAGGCGGGGGAAGACAGTATGTCGCTGGATAGTCAGAGCACCCTCCTGTCTATATCTCAGCACGTTGAGGAGGAGGAGGAGCATGAGGAGGATGAGGAGGAGGGGGAAGAGACAGCTTGGCCCACTGCTGAGGGTACCCATGCTGCTTGTCTGTCATCCTTTCAGCGTGTATGGCCTGAAGAGGAGGAGGAGGATCCTGAAAGTGATCTTCCTAGTGAGGACAGCCATGTGTTGCGTACAGGTACCCTAGCACACATGGCTGACTTCATGTTAGGATGCCTTTCTCGTGACCCTCGCGTTACACGCATTCTGGCCACTACGGATTACTGGGTGTACACACTGCTCGACCCACGGTACAAGGAGAACCTTTCCACTCTCATACCCGAAGAGGAAAGGGGTTCGAAAGTGATGCTATACCACAGGACCCTGGCGGACAAACTGATGGTACAATTCCCATCTGACAGCGCTAGTGGCCGAAGGCACAGTTCCGAGGGCCAGGTAGCAGGGGAGGCACAGAGATCAGGCATCATGTACAGCACAGACAGGGGAACACTCTCTAAGGCCTTTGACAGCTTTCTGGCTCCCCAGCAAGACTGTCTCACCGCTCCCCAGTCAAGGCTGAGTCGGCGGGAGCACTGTAAAAGGATGGTGAGGGAGTACGTAGCCGATCGCACGACCGTCCTCCGTGACGCCTCTGCCCCCTATAACTACTGGGTGTCGAAGCTGGACACGTGGCCTGAACTCGCTCTGTATGCCCTGGAGGTGCTTGCTTGTCCTGCGGCTAGCGTCTTGTCAGAGAGGGTGTTTAGTGCGGCTGGGGGAATCATCACAGATAAGCGTACCCGCCTGTCAACCGACAGTGCCGACAGGCTTACACTCATCAAGATGAACAAAGCCTGGATTTCCCCAGACTTCTCTTCTCCACCAGCGGACAGCAGCGATACCTAAACAATACGTAGGCTGCACCCGCGGATGGAAGCATTGTTCTCTATCACCATCAAAAACGGGGACCTTTTAGCTTCATCAATCTGTGTATAATATTCATCCTCCTCCTCCTGCTCCTCCTCCTGAAACCTGACGTAATCACGCCGAACGGGCAATTTTTCTTAGGCCCACAAGGCTCAGTCATATAATTTTTGTAAACAATTTTTATACGTTTCAATGCGCATTAAAGCGTTGAAACTTTCACCTGAACCAATTTTTATTTTAACTGGGCTGCCTCCAGGCCTAGTTACAAATTAAGCCACATTAACCAAAGCGATTAATGGGTTTCACCTGCCCTCTTGGTTGGGCATGGGCAATTTTTCTGACGTACATTAGTACTGTTGGTACACCAATTTTTTGGGGCCCTCGCCTACAGTGTAATCCAATTAATTTTTTGCCCACCTGCATTAAAGCTGATGTTACATCAGCTGTGTTGGGCACTGCAATGGGATATATTTATGTACCGCCGGTGGCTTTCTGGGACCCACCCATGCTGTCGGTCCACACGGAGTTGTAACTGCATGTGTCCACTTCTAAAGAACCCCAGTCTGACTGGGGCATGCAGTGTGGGCCGAAGCCCACCTGCATTAAACATGACATTACCTCAGCTGTGATGGGCAATGCAATGGGATATATTTATGTACCGCCGGTGGCTTCCTGGCACCCACCCATGCTGTCGGTCCACACGGAGTTGTAACTGCATGTGTCCACTTCTAAAGAACCCCAGTCTGACTGGGGCATGCAGTGTGGGCCGAAGCCGACCTGCATTTAATCGGACGTTACCTCAGCTGTGATGGGCACTGCAATGGGATACATTTATGTACAGCCGGTGGGTTCCAGGGAGCCACCCATGCTGTGGGTGCACACGGAATTCCCATTGCGGAGTTGTACCTGCCTGTGACTATTTATAAAAAAACGCGGTCTGACTGGGGCATGCAGACACCTTGACAGAATGAATAGTGTGTGGCACATAGGTTCCCCATTGCTATGCCCACGTGTGCAGCTCCTGACGGAGGTGGCACAGGATTATATTTCTCATTGCTTCTGTACAGCATTGTGGGCTATCGCCCCGCCCCTTTTAAAGAGGGTCGCTGCCTAGCCGTGCCAACCCTCTGCAGTGTGTGCCTGCAGTTCCTCCTCATGGCAGACGCACTTATAAATAGACATGAGGGTGGTGTGGCATGAGGGCAGCTGAAGGCTGCGCAGGGACAATTTGGTGTGCGCTGTGGACACTGGGTCGTGCAGGGGGGGGGGGGGGTTGAGCAGCATGTAACCCAGGAGAAGTGGCAGCGGAGTGTCATGCAGGCAGTGATTGTGCTTTGTTGGAGGTAGTGTGGTGCTTAGTTAAGGTATGCATTGCTAATGAGGGCTTTTCAGAAGTAAAAGTTTTTGGGAGGGGGAGGGGTCCCCACTCTTGCCGCTATTGTGGCTTAATAGTGGGACCTGGGAACTTGATATGCAGCCCAACATGTAGCCCCTCACCTGCCCTATCCGTTGCTGTGTCGTTCCCATCACTTTCTTGAATTGCCCAGATTTTCACAAATGGAAACCTTAGCGAGCATCGGCGATATACAAAAATGCTCGGGTCGCCCATTGACTTCAATGGGGTTCGCTACTCGAAACGAACCCTCGAGCATCGCGAAAATTTCGTCCCGAGTAACCAGCACCCGAGCATTTTGGTGCTCGCTCATCTCTACTATCTATCTATCTATCTATCACCTAAAATCCATCTATCTATCTTAAATCTATCTCCTATCTATCTATCTATCTATCTATCTATCTATCTAATATCTATCTATCTAATATCTATCTATCTATCTATCTATCTCATATCTATTTATGTATCTCATATCTATCTCCTATTAATCTATATGTATCTCATTATCTATCTATCTATCACAAGAGAAAAATATTAACTCTTCAAGTACGTCTTAAAAATGACATATTTTAAGTGATATTGCCAATGGTTGAAGTTATTGGTCTGTTGTTAAAGGAGCCTCCTGTGTTGGTCCCTATGACAGCACTCCACATCCAAGAACCCTGACAGCTGTGTTAACATAAGGACATTCAAATCTAGATAATGGGCATGAGCGTGGAGTGGGGAGTGTCGGAGTCTGGAAGAAATATACAAGTGTGACAGACAGTGTCTGAAATCAGTTGGGATATTGGAAACATCATAGACTATTTTGAAGAAGCCGTTTGTTCGCTAATGTTGCGTACAAAAATAGTTTATCAATTGGAACGGAAGTGATCCAAATATCAGGACTCTATAGATCTCATTAATTGAGCAGCAGAACTGATCTTTCCACGTCTCCAGCGTAATAACTGCCTTCCATGTAGTAACATAAGGGCCCCGCGGTATATTTATATTGGCGTTATTTTAGATATTTTGGTTTTATTGATTTATGAGTATATGAGTTAATAAAATGTAATTGTGTAAAATGATATTTTAATATATGAAATCCTAGTTACGGGTTTGATGGAGATGTTTGCAGAGCCGGATATTGTTACAACATTGAAACTCTCTGGAAAACTGCAGATAACAAAGTGTGAAGCCATGAGGAGTTCTACCAAATGACAAAGCGGACTCGTCTACGTGTGACATTCAGCCCCGCTGCAACTATGTTGCATTCCTTCAATGCTTGTCAGCTTTTAGTTCTCTGAAACTATGTATCAAGATGCTTAAAGGGAAAGTTCACGGGGTCACCGATGACATCACATCAGCCAAGACAGCAGCTGCAGACGTCTTAGAGGTCGGCGTCCATCATCTGCTGTCATTCTTGGGATTTCTTCTTTAGATGAAGATGAAAAAAATAGCTCATTGTAGAAAGTAAAAGACAAATGTCAGGATAATCAATGTAATTACGGCGGGGAGATATGTAAGAACACAACATCTCCGGGAGAGAGCGGCGAGCCTCAGCGTGACAGTAATTACAAATCATGGAGGTACCTATTATTACAGGGGCCGGCGCGTCACCGCTGCACTGCACCCAATAAATCGGATTATGAGTCATGTGATCTATACATCGCTGCGAACTCTGAGTCACCTTTTACCGAGTCATCCAAGTGTATGACCCCTCGGTACACCCACAGCCTCCCCAAAGCTGTCCTTGGTGATGACCGTATTGATTCAATGGGATGCAAAGTCACTATTAGAAAACTGGATTTTCAGACTAGTTACCCCAAAAGGAAAAAGGGGTGTGTTTTTTTTCCCAGAAACAGCGCCACCCTTGTCCATGGACTGTAGGTCATCCTTAGCCACTTGAAACGCAATGAGGTATAATACCAAACATGCCCATGGGCAAAGCAAACATCTTTTTCGTAACCCTGCACAAGCCCTTTAAACAGCGACACACCTCTCTGTAGGACATGTGTGGTATTGAAAATCATCCCGTTTTGCCTTAAAGGGGTTTTCTAGAACAAGGATATTGATGACCTATGCTTAATAGTAGATTGCTGGTGGTAAGCCACTTGGAACCTCCACCAATCAGCTGTTTGAAGAGGCTATTGTGCTCAGGTAGTTGCTGCAGCCTCTTCAATACATACCAGGCACAGCACCGTACATCTCATACTGGCAGTCCCTGGTATAGCAGCTCAGTCTCATTCACTTGAATGGGACTGAGCTGATATGTAAAGAATGAACGTAATGTACCTGGCAAGAGAAGAGGGTGCAGTGCTCACCTGAGTGCCATGGCCTCTTTAAACCTTCTTGACAGGTGGTCCCCACCAATCTGATATTGATGACTTATCCTTAGGGTAGGTCATCAGTATCCGATTCGAGAGGTCTACCACTCAGGGTTGCCGCTTCTTCTGGAAGTGACAGCGGCACAAGTACTGTGCATGAGGAGCATTATACAATAGGGCGGCTGCAAGCAATCCTAAAATCCTGACGATGAGTTCACACATGGTGGATCTGCTGCTTTATTTGGTGAGAAAATACTGGGAATTTTCACAGTAAAATTAATTTATTGCAATGCGGTGAGCGAATTCTGTGGAGAAAACCCCATCAAAATCTTCATGGGGAATCTGGTGTGGATTTTTTCTGGCATGTGTGAACCCACCATTATGCTCAGTGCCAAGCCAGGTGAGGAGTAAGGCCTAACGTCCATGGGCAAATGTGAATTGCGGGATCCGCAATTTAAGCTTCCCATAGGGAGATATGGGCCCCCACAGCTTAATTAAAGCATGCAGATTTGTTTTGCAGACCTTCTGGGCTGCAAAATAAATCGTAGCATGTCCATATTGTTGCGGTTCCCGCACAGACGGCTTCCATTAAATTCAGTGGAAGCAGTCCAATCCATGGCCCATCCACAATTGAATTCTGGCACTTCCTTACACATCCGCAGTGAAGACCTGGACAGGTAAGCACTGTCCACGGCTGCAGGCGGGGGCGGATTCCACTGCGGGCTCCCGCGTGCGGAAGACGACTCGCCGTACACATGAGGCCTAAGGTAAAGCATGTGATCACTGGACCCAAGAGCAGAGGCAATGTTCCCTGAAGTGATGACTCTCCCCTCACTATATGGCAATCTGCGGGTTGACTAGGGCCCAATGTCCACGGACGAATTTGATTTGCAAAAGATCCGCAATTTAAAGTGCCCATAGGGAAGCACTGGCATCCACAACTGAATTTAAGCATGCGGATTTGATTTGCAGACGTTTGGTGTGGAAAATAAATCGCAGTATGCTCCGTTTCAGTGCGGATTCCTTGTACATGGGCTCAATAGAAGTCAATGGGTGCGAATGATCAGCAGTGCATCCGCAACTACATCTGCGGATGCGCTGCAGGTTTGAAGGTAAAAATCAATTAGGGAGGTGGGGAAAATGCTGGGAGGTTGGGTTGCAGATTTTTTTTTTGCGCGGATGATCCGCAGTGCATCCGTGTACATCCGCGCAGAAAAACCATTACATCCACGATCTCCCATAAATGGTGTCCACATAGCGGAAATCCACATGGGGAATCTGATCCGCCCATGGACATGAGGCCTCATTGTTTGATGGATGTCCGGAGAGCACTACCTACTGGAATGCATAGTACCTATAGTAAAATGTGGTAGAGGAGGGTGATGGTCTGGGGTTGTTTTCATGTTTGTCCCTTATTTCCAATGAAAATGATATAAATCTTGCAGTTTACTTACAAAGACATTGTACACAATTGCCGCTTACAACGTTGTGGTAATGGTTTGGGAAATGATCCTTCCTGTTCCAGCATGACTGTTCTTCTGTGCACAAAGTGAAGTCCAAAAATATACTGTCCTACCAAAAGTAAATGGACCCCAGCGCAAAAATCTAAAGTAGTATTTATTTCCATATGGTAATACTTAGTGGGGCTCGTTTGGCTCTAATACCATCAGATATTCTCCGTGGCATACTTTCTACTATGAAGTGTATATGTCTTATACACTTCAGCTGGTATTTCCCTCAATTCAGCCTGAAAATGTCTGGCAAGTGCCCTCCCGAAGATGGACGCTCGCTGTTCATATTTCCTGACCCAACGTTTTAGTTCATCCCAAAGATGTTCAGTAGTGTTCACGTCGGGACTCTGCGTAGTAAGTCCAATAGCGGAATATCCATATCCTCAGACCAAGGTAAAACAGCGTTGGATGTGTGACAAGCCATGCTGTCTTGTTGGAAGTATGGCCGACCATTCCCAGAGTATTACTACATTGTCGGCAGCACATTATTGTCTAGTATGTAAAGGTCACCTCCGTGTTCACGATTCTTGTCAGTAAAATTAATGGACTGAGACCATGCCACGTAACACATCCCCAGACCATAACAGAACCTCCACCGTACTTACCTGTTAGCAAAGCACTTAGACAAATGGCATTTCCCAGGCATTCTTCACACCCAGGTACAACCATCTGATATGAAGATGGAGTAGCGTGAGAAGGGAAATACCAGCTGAAGTGTATCAGATGTTGGCAGAACATATGCCATGTTCTACCAACATCTAATGACATATCCAATGTCATTAGGGCCAAAGGAGCTCCACAAAGTATTATCGTATGGAAATAAATACAGCTTTTAATCCTTACTCCAAGTACTTTTGGAAGGATAGTTTACATGTGGTGATGAGTTTGGTGTGAAGAACTCTGCCAAGAGCCTTAACGTCAAACTTATCCAACATTTTTGGAAATTATCATGAGCCAGACTATCACGATCACGACCAAAGTGGACTGGCTATGGACACTGGTTTCTGGCAAACTGACCCGGTGCTACCGGGGGATGACAGTGCCCTACCTGAGCGGGGACATTGCCCCAATAAGGGCAGCCCAGCGGTCTTCGGATCTGGGCCCTAGCTGTTGCTAGGAGCCACGCACCAGAACAGGATGCATTCACATGCCAGGGACTGAACAGGACACACAGAGCATACAGCAGCCAAAATGAACCAGTAGTAACAGATGATAAGCTGAATATAAATATCAGGCATTAGTTTACATTTTGTACAAAACGTGAAGCAGGCCACTTCATGGCTCCTGGTTATACTGCTAGTCCCTACACTAACCAGGAGTCCAGCAGAACCGGACAGAGTTCATACAGAACGCTGCAACAGGACAGGTCACAGATAGCAGGTCACACAGCAAGCTTACACAAAACTGACAGAATTTAAGTGAACATGAACAGCAGAGGGCACAAATCTCAGCAAACTTCAACAGACAAGGATTCGTGACTGCTCACCCTGAACACCAGACAGAGACTGAGCAGGAGCTGGGTTTATATGTGAGCACAGACCCAGGAGATTGGCTAGCAGGAAGTACCACACCCAGCCAGTTCAATCAATTAACCCTGTGAGGGCTGTGCAGCTAGGAAGCTTAGAACTATAGATCCCAGCAACACATGTAACACAAACCTTCTCCCCCTAACATACATGCATCACAAATGATCTTTTTAGCTGAATAGCTACAAACTACCATTAATACGTCTTTCCAATGTGGACTGATCCAGCTACATAAGGGCGTCAACTTCAGATGAACATCCATGGATTCGGAATGAATGACTGAAATTGGATTCGGAACAGTTTTGATTGACAAAGGTGAACAACATATTTGAAGCATATATTACAGGATCTAATAGGAAAGCCATCAGTCACTCTGCAGATCATCAATCCTGAGCAGTATACACAGGGGAGGCGACATATATACTAACACCACAGTTCATATACACTAAACTTGTATAAAAGCTCCAGAAATGCAATTATTTAAGAAACCAGTGTACACAAAAATAATAACAACACAACATAACATGTAACTTTGTAACTTGCGAGTCTGATTCTTTTCTAGTAAAACACTTCTTTCTGTTTCAAGACTAAAAAATCTGATTTAATGCTTGGAAATGAAAACTGGATTTCTCCCGTCTGCAGGATCCCTGCCATCTGCTCCTGAACACATAAAATCAAAACTACATTGAAGAGACATTTATGCAGAAGTGGATTACAATACAGCCAGAAGGGGGAGAGATCACATGTCCTAAAAGAGCAGAGCGGAGAACAGTCAGCATATGTTGTCAGAGATTATGGACACAGCATTCATACATGTATCCTCCACAGTATAGATGAGCCTTTATAATGGCCAATATATATAGAGGTGCAGTATTATAGTAGTTATATTCTTGTACATAGGGGGGCAGTATTATAGTAGTTATATTCTTGTACATAGGGGGCAGTATTATAGTAGTTATATTCTTGTACATAGGGGGCAGTATTATAGTAGTTATATATTTGTACATAGGGGGCAGTATTATAGTAGTTATATTCTTGTACATAGGGGGCAGTATTATAGTAGTTATATTCTTGTACATAGGGGGCAGTATTATAGTAGTTATATTTTTGTACATAGGAGGCAGTATTATAGTAGTTATATTCTTGTACATAGGGGGCAGTATTATAGCAGTTATATTCTTGTACATAGGGGGCAGTATTATAGTAGTTATATTCTTGTACATAGGGGGCAGTATTATAGTAGTTATATTCTTGTACATAGGAGGCAGTATTATAGTAGTTATATTCTTGTACATAGGGGGCAGTATTATAGCAGTTATATTCTTGTACATAGGGGGCAGTATTATAGTAGTTATATTCTTGTACATAGGAGGCAGTATTATAGTAGTTATATTCTTGTACATAGGGGACAGTATTATAGTAGTTATATTCTTGTACATAGGGGCAGTATTATAGTAGTTATATTCTTGTACATAGGGGCAGTATTATAGTAGTTATATTCTTGTACATAGGGGGCAGTATTATAGCAGTTGTATTCTTGTACATAGGGGGCAGTATTATAGTAGTTATATTCTTGTACATGTGGAGCAGTATTATAGTAGTTATATTCTTGTACATAGGGGGCAGTATTATAGTAGTTATATTCTTGTACATAGGGGGGCAGTATTATAGTAGTTTTATTCTTGTACATAGGGGGCAGTATTATACCTGCTATATTCTTGTACATAGGGGGCAGTATTATAGTAGTTATATTCTTGTACATAGGGGGCAGTATTATAGTAGTTATATTCTTGTACATAGGAGGCAGTATTATAGCAGTTGTATTCTTGTACATAGGGGGCAGTATTATAGTAGTTATAGTCTTGTACATAGGGGGCAGTATTATAGTAGTTATATTCTTGTACATAGGAGGCAGTATTATAGCAGTTGTATTCTTGTACATAGGGGGCAGTATTATAGTAGTTATATACTTTTCCACTGGGAGTATTATTATAATAATGATAATGAGTACAAAAAAGATGATTAGATATTATATCTCTTCTCTATTCTGAGGGACGATGACTATAAAAAAGGAACTAAGATCTATATTTACTATGTGTTTAGGAAATGGAATTGTTCTTTATCTTGAGGACCGTGTCACTAGCAGGGAATATCAGCACAAGGGGCTTGCATCGCCAGCGTTGTGCTCGGTCCGTTGTGAGCCAGCAGGTGCCGGCGGGATCAGGAATGTGTGAGCCAGATGCAGACATTTTGCTGGATGCTGCATTACACAACAAGCTAGAGAGCCTGCTACAGCTGCACAAAACAAATCAAGTCCCCGCTCCTCACAGACAATCTTTCTCTCTAGAACATGTGGTGAATATGATTTGGCCAAGGTTTTTTTCCACTTTTGGGCTAAAAATACACCGCTCGCCGCTGAGCGCGCACTAGAAAGCGACATTTACTGCCGTGGGTGATCTCTGTATCGCTGGCCAAATTACCTGTTATGTGTCAGAAAAACATGTTTTTTTTTGCTTCTGCTTGCAACAAACTATAGGAATACAGAGGCTCCTGAAATACAAGCCAGGCCATATTAAATTTGGTGGATGGCCCTGGCAAAAAATATAGCTGGTAGGTGATTTCCACATTTGAGACCAGGACATACCACTCAGCATTCGCCTTTAAGTGGACCATATTTCAATTCCTGACAACAAGCCTGGACCGCAGCGGAGCTAGTTTTAAAGGGAAGCCCACCTAGAGTGTTACTAGTAGCACTAATGGTCATTGAGATATCTTTTGGTTTTTAGATCTCTTCCTGGCGATACACGGACAGTAGATTTACCAACTTTCTTTTGAGATACTTGCTGTTTATTGACATACTAGGTCTTAGCTGAAGTGTTGCATTAGGGCAAAATGTCACTCCCTATGTTGACAACTTGAAGTGGTTCTGCACTGTCCATGATTACTTTTTATTAAAAGGATCCCCTGATGATAAGCTGATTGCAGAATATCTTGGTGTTGGGACTTCTAACCCTTGAGTGTACAGTAATCTGTAGGGCAATATGGAATCAAGTGTTAAGTTATCCTGCAGCTCCCCCACAGGGAATATATAGTATTACAGGTCTTAAAAAAAATGGGATCAATTGGATTTCTTTTACGTACAGCATTGTTATGGAGACCTTGGCTAGATTTAAAATACCATATACAACATTAGCTACATATTAACTGGTTATCTCATGGTCTTAACTAGAGATGAGCGAACGCGTTCGTCCGAGCTTGATATTCGTGCGAATATTAGGGTGTTCGGGATGTTCGTTATTCGTAACGAACACCATGCGGTGTTCTGGTAAATTAAACTTTCTTCCCTGAGACGTTAGCGCTTTTTTTTGGCCAATATAAAGACAGGGAAGGCATTACAACTTCCCCCTGCAACGTTTAAGCCCTATACCACCCCCCTGCTGTGAGTGGCTGGGGAGATAAGGTGTCACCCGAGTATTGAAATCTGCCCCTCCCGCTGCTCGCTATGGATGCATTCTATATGCGCTCAATGGGGCCAGCGGCAGCAGCGCTGACCCCATTGAGAACATATAGAAGACAAATCCTTCTTCTCTGGCACAGCTGTAACAGCTGTAGCAGAGAAGAACGATGTTTGCCCATTGAATTCAATGGAGCGGCAATACAGCATGTTCCACTGAATGCAATGGGCTGCCGGCGATCGCAGGATGAATGGTCGGAAAGGGGTTAAATATATAACCCCTTTCCTGCAATTCATCCAGAAATGTGTTACACTAAAAATATATACCGGCGTATAAGGCGACCGGGCGTATAAGACGACCCCCCAACTGTCACCTTATACGCCGGTAATACAGTGGAGCAAAGAATAAAAAGCATTACTTACGTTTTTAGATGATCTGCAGCGCTCCTGCAGGCTGTCACTCCCTCCTGGTCCACGGCAGACAAGCTTTCTCCACGAAAGACTTTAAATCCCTGCCTCCAGAAGCACATGTGCCTTCAGCCAATCACAGCCAATGACAATGATGTCATTGAATGGCTGTGATTGGCTGTGTTTCTGGAGGCGGGGATTTCAAGGCTTGAAATCCCCGCCTCCAGAAACACAGCCTATCACAGCCATTCAATGACATCATTGTCATTGGCTGTGATTGGCTGAAGGCACATGTGCTTCTGGAGGCAGGGATTTAAAGTCTTTCGTGGAGAAAGCTTGTCTGCCGTGGACCAGGAGGGAGTGACAGCCTGCAGGAGCGCCGCAGATCATCTAAAAACGTAAGTAATGCTTTTTATTCTTTGCTCCACTGTATTACCGGCGTATAAGGTGACAGTTGGGGGGTCGTCTTATACGCCCGGTCGCCTTATACGCCGGTATATATTTTTAGTGTAACACATTTCTGGATGAATTGCAGGAAAGGGGTTATATATTTAACCCCTTTCCGACCATTCATCCTGCGATCGCCGGCAGCCCATTGCATTCAGTGGAACATGCTGTATTGCCGCTCCATTGAATTCAATGGGCAAACATCGTTCTTCTCTGCTACAGCTGTTACAGCTGTGCCAGAGGAGGACGATCTTTATGCTGACAGTGGGGGGGGGGGCACTCTTGCCGCTATTGTGGCTTAATAGTGGGACCTGTGAACTTGAGATGCAGCCCACCATGTAGCCCCTCGCCTGCCCTATCCGTCACTGTGTCATTCCCATCACTTTCCTG